>NW_007727477.1:1742-30896 GCF_000696425.1 Galeopterus variegatus | reverse complement strand
GGTCTCTCTCAGCAAGGTAATATCTGATTGGTATTATTACTCAGATTTAACATATTTTAAAAGGCACATTTTCAGAAGTTTTTTTTTTTTAAAAACATAAAAATAAAAACATAAAATTCTTTTACTGACAGAGGCATCCTCCTTATCAGTGTACAGTCTGTATATTTAAATGATAAAAGGTTTTGTGCTTGCTTAGGGCTTTATTTCAAAGCTTTTGATGATTTCATACTATGGTGTGTTTGATAATCACAAAATCCCTATGAGAAATACAGAAATTCAGGCCAGAACTGTAGATTCTCATAAAAAAATCACAGGCCAGCACAGATCATGTTTGGCAGTCAGCTTCATGTGAAGGATACCTGGGGTTTTAATTGTTCATAAACTCAGTATGAGCTAAAAATATGATGTGGGCCTTTTAATATTAAGGACATTTGGAGAAATACTTCTATTTTTTTTGCTTCATATTGTAAGAATAACTTTGAAAATTAAAGCAGATTCAAAAGAGATTGGCCTGATAGGGAGCTCCTGGAAACCACAGTAGATGAATGGCCAAACCAGAGTAGCAAAATCCTATGCCTGTTATGGCCAGTAGCTATGTAAGTGAGTAACAGGGCTGGTGTGAGACAATAGGGAGTGTTGGGGACTGTGTTGGACTATGAAGTACTCTAGAGTGGGCAGTCTTACTCAGTTTCCATGTGGGAATGTTGGGTCACTGTTGCCCATGTTCATATTTCTCAAGAGGAATTGGAAATTTGGATTTTTATTTAATATTTACCAGTTTTTAAAGCACTCTGTGGGCCAAGCAAGACACTGGTGTGGGATTTATTTAGCAGCAAACAGCCAGTTTGCAATGTGTGGACTAAAGGAACTTGTAATTTAGCTTAGAACAGAGTGGGAATAGCTCCAGAAAGGTAAAATGCATTTTTTATGGATATTCAACTAGAAAGTGAAAGAACTAGACCTAGAATCTGGGACTCCTGACGTGTGTTCTTTTCCTTGTTCCACGACAGTAACCGTGATCCTTCTCACTCAGCTCTGCAGGAAACTGGTCAAGTTGACAATGAATGAAATCAAATTCCCCACTTATTTGAAAAGCCACAGATTTGAAAACTAAGCACGAAATAGTTGTTTTGGTTGGGCCCAGAAACCGTTTCCTAACTTCTCCAACAGTATTATGCACTTTATTTTATTTTTCTGACAAAGTCGTTACTATATGAGCCAAAGGAAAATATTGGAAGAAAAGATGTTGGATGTTGAAAACCTATTTTATGGCTTTCATTTTGACCATGGTTTGACTTTTACATTAGGAAATAACTTTTTTTTTTCCTTTTTGTCTTTTTTCATGACCGGTAACGGGATCGCAACCCTCGGTGTCACGCCCGCACCGCGCTCAACCAGTGAGCGGACCGGTCTCTACATGGGATCCGAACCCTTGGCGGGAGCGCTACCGCACTCCCAAGCGCCCCCAAGCACCGCACTCTACCGAGTGCGCCACTGGGCCGGCCCAGGAAATAACTTTTTATACATATATAATTAAAAACATTTAGATAGAAGAGAATAAAGGACAGAGAAAATTTTCCTAGTAATCTCATGAAAAGTCATCTGCTGCATTTTGGGATTGTGTCAATGCTTGATATGAACAAATGTGAAAAGCACACGAATGCAGTGAACGTGCCTACTGAATGATTGTTTGTAATGGGATGACTCATGTCAGACGTGCTGAAGAAAATACGTAGAAAATGCTGTGAGGCTGTACTAGCTGGAAGATCAATGCTTGATATGAACAAATGTGAAAAGCACACGAATGCAGTGAACGTGCCTACTGAATGATTGTTTGTAATGGGATGGCTCATGTCAGACGTGCTGAAGAAAATACGTAGAAAATGCTGTGAGGCTGTACTAGCTGGAAGACCTCCCCACTAATGATCACAAGCCTCAGATTGATTCCGGAAATTCCTGCTCACAACTGGAGTCCTGCAAGATTGGAAGGGCAATCCTCCTCCTCCTCCTCCCCCCAAGTGCTGTTGACGGCCTTGGTGTCGGAGTGTGCCTTTGGATGGTGCAGGAGGAACCCAAACTTGTCTCCCAATTCAGACATTTCTGAAGATAATGAAACAGTAGATAAAGGCATTATTGTGTAACTATAACATTATGTTGTACTGATAGTTCCAGGAAAAGTAGCCAACAGATTTTAGGTGTGATTGGGGAAATCTGTGTGAGAAACAGAACACAGTTATGAGGTAGGCATAGTAACCACGCGTCAAATGCTCTGAGGGTCAGAGAAAAGAATTCATCCTGGTTCAGGGAAAAGGCACAGCCATGTTAGAGGAATTACTTAAAGAAAAAATCATTTGTGCCCTCAAAGATGTGAAATGGAAAACGGTCTCAAGGAAATATGGCTTTTCTTACAGCAGCAACTTCATCTGATTCTTGGAACAAAATGACCTACACAGCCAAATATTTAGAATCCATCTGTAAGAGCTTAGGATTCAAGGATCCTTGTTTAGATACACATGTTAGCAATCTGGAAAATGTTTTACCAAATGACTTATTTTCAAGAAAAAGTAGAGATTGAAAATGTTGACAGAGGGGACACTTTTATGATAATTTTATAATAGCTAAAACATATTGTCTCAAAAGCTGGAAAATTTATCAGAGATGTACAGAAGACACAAGAGTCTGACAAGGAGAAATTAAAACACAAGCACATAATGACTAATCAAGTGGGAGAAAGCCTAGTACTTCTTGCAGGTTGTCCTAGTGGTGGTGGGGCAGGTTATAGAATAAGACAGAAAATAACTGGAAGAATAAAGGTAAAGAGATTTTCTTAGCTCTAGACATGTCTGAGAGGGCACATCGGTTTAACACAACTGTAGTTTGCTGAGCTAGACCTTGTGGTACATTAGCTCATTTCATCATCACGAGAACTTTACGAAGTAAGTCTAACACCATCCTCATTTAACAGATCAGGAAACTGATGACCGGAGAGGTTAAGTAACCTCCCTATGGCAACACAACTAAGAGAATGGTAGAGATTCACATTTGTTTGTCTCTTGAGCCAGAGTTTTAGCTACTCTGCTGGGCTGTCTCCAGCAAATGCAAAGAAATTGTGGATTTAATGAACAAACGGGAGAAGTCGTTATGGAGTATTGAGGATGACGAGAGAAGGGAAGGAAAAGTAGGCATTTCCTATCGATGAAGAGAAGAGAAGATGTCTGTAGAGTAAATAGAGTAAGTTGGTGTCTAAAGAAATGGCTAGGAGCAGAGAAGTTCCTTATTTCTTCTTTGAGAATTAGGAAAAGCACACAGAGAAGGCAAATAGAGAGCCAAGAAAAGGAAGAAGAAGCAAATGGTTTGCGAGAGAAATTCCATCTCTACAAATCAGCCTTATGGTCAAATTGCTGAAAGAGCAAAAGCATTTCTAGACTGAGTGGATTTGCTGCTGATTTCTGGAAGACTATAAAGCAGAGACGCCAACTCAAGGGTGGATAACATGAGTGCACTGCTCAATTATAGGATAACATGGAGTCGTGGGGATTGTGGCAAACTGAAGGGAAGATGCTCTGTCTAAAGGACTGTTTAAAAGTTTCAATGGATGAGGAAATGCTGGCCTAGGGTTGCCATATCTTATGAAGTTTTCTTAGAAGCCAGAAATGTACATATGCAAAGTTTCCCAAGTGTCAAATGTTGGTCACTAAATTGCATTGAAAACACTTATGTAGACTGATTAGAACATTTATGGGTGAAATTTATTCCATCAGTTGCCATCTTGCTCCCTGTGCTTTAAAAGATGTCTGGAATTTTTGTCCCCAGCCTCCTAACTTTTTCCACCTGACAAACTCAAACCTGACTCAGATGTCAACTGATCCAAAAAATGTTCTCTGACTCTCCTTCCCGTCCTCTCTGCTAAGTGCACACATCTGTCACTGTGCTCACTCAGTGAGCTTGCCCTTGCTTGCCCCTCTCCCTCTTCTTCTGGCCTATGGGTCTCTGTAATCCAGATGCCAGCTGTGAAATGACTGACTTTCAGTGACCATGGGAGAAAGAGGAAATAAATGGCCAGCACACCAAACAAGGCAGGTGACAGTGACTCTTTCAGTTAGGAGGACAGTATTAAAGACTCCAGCTGATTAACAGGACTGAACATTGATTACAGGATTTTTACAGCAGTTTTGCTGCTTCAAATCCTACCTGTGCATGATAAAAATCCAGCAGGAAACAGGTGTGAAGTTAGTACGACGGTCGCAACAACCACAGGAACAGTGTAAAGAAGATGGCAGGAGAGGGCAAAAGGAGGCCAAAGACCGAAAATGACAAAATGGTAAAATGTTGTATCAAAAAATACCTTAGGAAGTCCGAACTTAGAAAATCATGTTTAGATTGTATCAGATGGAATTGGGAAAGAGAATGCGCAAAGAATTAGAATCTTAGAGCTAAAGTGTTGCGTCCAGCATAGCACCCGGCATATATTAGGTGTTTAATCAATTATTGTTGAATAAATCGAGCAGCAATCAATAGAGACATTTACAAATGTGTAAAGAATAGGAAAAGTAAGCTGAGGACTAAAAAATACAATAATAAAAAAGAGGGAGGATAAAACAAAGGATAACTGAATATTTATTACAGATTGATGCAAGATATTTGTATAAATGTGGTTGACTTTGGAGTGTAAAGGATTATAAGTATGCATGATATGAAAATGTCCTTTAAAATAAAATGTCCTTTGAGACCAAAAAAGTGATGATAGATGAAAAATACTTTGGAAATTGAAAAGTATTGAACAAAAGGAATCAGATATGAAAACTCTGAACTTGCAAAGCATTTAGGTTATGGGGAAAATATGCATATTAAAATAATGAGTCTTCAGTATATAAAAAGAAGCCCCAAACCTGAGGGTTTCATTTCCAATTATGAGAGGGAGGCAGAAGAGCGTGGTGGGTGAAGCACAGTTGCACATCCCAGCTCTGCCACTTTCTAGCTGTGTGACCTTAACCTCTCTGAGCCTCAGTTTCCTCTAGCAAAGTGAAGATAATCATATACACACCTCAGGAGGCTGTTGTGAGGATTAATTAAGACAAGGCAAGTAAAGCACTTGGCACCAAGCCTAGCACATTCTAAACATGCCATAAATGCTAGCTGTTATTATGAACTACTTGACAAAAAGTCAGAGTGTAGAGAAACTTAAAGCATCTTTATAATACATGAATTGTGATGAAACAAGTTAAAATCTTGCTTGGTTTTCTTCTAAATTGGATTTTGTAAGCTAAACATGATTCTCTCGGTGTCTGAGAGCAGTTGCTAGGAGAAACTGGCAAAAGGCAATAAAGTGGTGAACTCAGCCATCGTTCCAAAAATAAGTATGAAATGAGTTGGGAGGCGTTGGAATGTCTTCTTTTCAGAGGGAAAAACAACTTTGCAAGTGAGAAGTGAGGCTAGGAAGCTGACAGGATGCAGGTGGGAGGTGGGCCCAGAAGCAAGGGACACGGAAACTAGCTCCTACAAAAAGCTGGTGCTGAGCCCATGGGGACATCCTGGTTGTGAAAAATGAGTAGCTAGGTACTGTATGAAATTATTCATGGAGCTGTGTATTTAAGTATCTTGATGAGAGCATTTGAGGCTGAATGTTTCAGAAGGTAGAAGAACCTACAGCCATACACCCACTTTATCAGAGGAAAAACACACAGTTGGAGAAGAAATGGTTTTTACACAATGGTAAGGTACACAGGTGGCCATGCCCACAGAGCAGGATTAGAATTTTTTGACTTTATTATTATTAGCTGTGTGAATTAAACACGCTTGTCTTCCTTAACACTGTTTCCTCATCTGGAAGATGAGACAAACACTATCTTCTTAGGAGGGTTAGCATGAGGCTGAAACGAGATAGAGGAGTTTGTAAAGTGCTGGGCATCCTAAGAACTCTGTGAATGGCTAGTACTACAGGTTGAGCATCCCTAGTCTGAAAATTCAAAATCCAAAATCTGAAACTTTTTGAGCACTGACATGACAAATACCCACTGGAGCATTTTGGATTTCGGATTAGGAAGTGCATATCCAGTAAGTATAATGCAAATATTCCAAAATCCCCAAAAATCCAAAATCTGAAGCACTTCTAAGCCAAGCATTTCACATACAGGATACTCAACATGTAGTAATATTGACATTACTGTGCACAGAAGTAGGAAGAGTTCAGTATCTCAAGTATTTGTGAGATGTTCCCAAGCATTTTGCACCCATAAAAACATAATCTTATTGAATTCATTTCTACTTAGTGTATCATACTTAGTTTTGGTGCCTATAAGTGAGTTTTAATAAGAGAAATGCATTTTTGTTAATGAAGAATTTGTAGTTAATATCGTTCTTAACTGTCTTAAAGAGGATGACTCCTAACTCTGCCAGGGGTATGAGTTTTGCAGGGTTAATTACTTAGAAAACAAAACAAGTTTTTAAAACTTCTGACCTGGGTAGATGGATTTGTAACTAAATCAATGAGAAAGAGGATTCAAGTTATGGAAATGTGATTTATAAGATTCCTCTCACATATTGTACTTCCATCTTCTTGTGTCCATTTTAGTGGCTGCTTTGCACACATCTTGGTGGCAATGAGGGGCTAAAGATTTGGTGTCTGGCAAATAAAGCATTTCCCCAGCAAAATCACTATACGTGTTAAGCTCTCAAGAATGAAGAAAGGTTCCAGCTCTGAGCAAGTTGCTGTTTTCTTCTGCACAACCATTTAGATTCACCAACTAGGTACTTTTTGGTATGTTAGTGTTCCAGATGCTGTTTGTGACACAATTTAGTCTCTCTAAGTCAATTCATTATTTGCTGAGAAATACTGAACAAATATAACCCTGCCAAATGCTAATCTAAGTCTCTCTCAAGAAAATCACAAAATACCTCTTATGGGGTCATTTAAATGAGATACACCAATAATAAGCTGTGAGATTTACAAAATATATCTAACGACTCCCTGTATTCATACTAAATATGGCAAGTAATGTTCTAGAGGTTGCTAAATCAAATGATAAATGCTTCAGCTGTTTAAATTCACCAAGTTGTTTTCTTAATGAAAAACAGACAATGCCGGCTGACAGGAACGCTGACCAAATGGCCCCTTCCAGCCTGAGTAGAACAGAGGGGAGGATATAAAGCAGAGAGAAGATTCTAAACACATTGCACTTTAAAGCAAAACCCTATGTAGCTCACCCATTCCAAAGACACACCAACGTCTTATCTCAGCATGCATTTAAAATTAAATTCAAATCTGACTGTACCGCTTTTGCAAGCTTCACACCATGCTCATAAGTGAGAGGTTTCTCTTTCATATACAGCAAACGGGCCAAGGTTTTGGGGTCATCGCGGAGATCAATCTGGCAAAAAACACACATGCGATAAACTCATTTATTTTTTCAGGACTTACCAGATATTTTAAACTGTAACATAATAGAGCTTTCCCCCCTTAACATCTTTGAAGTTCCTGAATTTTCCTTTAGGAAGCACATACGCATGTCCATGTTATGTCTAAAAAAGTAAAGTGATTTCTTTGGAAATGCATATACCGGACTTTCCTTAAACTTTTCCCTTGAAAGCAGCTACCCTGGGAGCTGAGGACTTACCCCAGTGATTCTTTTGCTGTCTCAGATGTTTTTGAAATTTTCTATTTATTTCTAGATTCCAGTTACAGGGCATACAAGACAGTCAACTTATTACTTTACAGTGATGACTTACTTGGACTCAAATTATATTACTTATTATTTAATAGTTCATTTCCTGGCTCTGAATACATTTTTTCTTTCTTTCTTTCTTTCTTTTTTTTTTTTTTTTTGCTCTTCCAAATCAAATCTTCACCCTCAGAGGGAAGAAGATTTGTTACCTGTGAGGATATTCTAACGAATGTGCTATAAGCTCTGGAAGGCAAGTCACAATGAGGAATTTCCAAAATGTTTGTTCAAGGAATATTCATTAATCTTTTCAAAGGTAGAATTCTTTGAAAATAGCATATGTATCTGGATTAGGTTTGATAATTTAATTAAACATTTTGGTTGCTTTAAAATCTCACTGTGTACATGAGTCCGTGCATACATGAATGGGTGTGAATGTGAACACACAGGGCTTGTGTTTTAAAGACCAATATATTCATATGTTAGGGTCCCATTTATAAGCACATTGTTCAGCTCTACTAATTTGTGTGTGTGCGTGTGTGTGTGTGTGTTTGCCTTAATTGTTCAATTTAGTGCCCATCTGCTATAAAAGGCTCAAATTGCATGAAGGTATTCGATGTCTCATAATATATTTGGCAGCAGGGATCCAGACTCCATCAACATGGACAAACATTATCATCTGGAATTTAAGGCAAAAGACTTCTTTTAAACGAATAATCATCTTGCAGAGCAGAGGCATTAACTATATGGCAGCCATATATATAGGCTGATATGTGGTTATGTGAATTCTTCTACTTTGTTACTATTTTAGTAAACATATATACTGAGTATCTGTCCATATCTTCTTCAGGAAATATTTTTATGTTTTTTAAAAAACTTCTCTTTGCCAAGCAGAATGTAAAATGAGAAATAAAAAGGAGCAACATATGAAACAGATAACAATAAAGCCCATCAGTATTATTAAATTCCCATGTTTTGGTGATAGTAATTTGGATTTTTTTTTTCCTTTTTGTCTTTTTTCGTGACCGGCAACGGATCACAACCCTCAGTGTCGCACCCGTACCGGACCGGGACCGGCAATGGGATCGCAACCCTCGGTGTTGTGCCCGCACCTCGCTCAGCCAGTGTGCGGCCAGTCTGTATGTGGGATCCGAACCCTCGGCGGGAGCACCGCCGCGCTCCCAAGCGGCGCACTGTAGCAGTGCGCCACCGGGCCGGCCTGTAATTTGGATTTTAAAATGGCAAAGAACAAAATCCATTTAAAACTATAAAAAGTAGTAACAATCTTTTTTTTTTTTTTTGTCCTTTTTGAGACCGGCAGCACCACGCTCAGCCAGTGAGTGCTGTGAGCGCACCGGTCATCCCTATATAGGATCCGAACCTGCGGCGGGAGCGCTGGTGTGCTCCCAGCACTGCACTCTCCCGAGTGCGCCATGGGCTCGGCCCGGAACAATCTTTAATACATTTGTGCAATTGGCTTAATGTTGGAAATTCAAACTATGAAACTTTGTTAGCTTTCAAAATACTTTAAGGGGGCTGGCCTGTGGCTCACTCGGGAGAGTGTGGTGCTGATAACACCAAGGCCACGGGTTCGGATCCCATATAGGGATGGCCGGTTTGCTCACTGGGTGAGCATGGTGCTGACAACACCAAGTCAAGGGTTAAGATCCCCTTACCAGTCATCTTTAAAAAAAAAAAAAAAAAAAACTTTAAGGGCTTTTACAATTGCAGATTTATCTGGTATATCTGTTTTAACTTCTTTTCTAAGATCTGAAAGACCAACGGGTTTAAAG
This sequence comes from Galeopterus variegatus, assembly GCF_000696425.1. Classification (NCBI taxonomy): domain Eukaryota; kingdom Metazoa; phylum Chordata; class Mammalia; order Dermoptera; family Cynocephalidae; genus Galeopterus; species Galeopterus variegatus. The sequence goes on along the minus strand of NW_007727477.1, from coordinate 21,445 downwards.
GCAATAGAGAAGAGTGAAATTCTGTCTTCCTTCTCTAGTAATGTTACAAGGAGTTTCTGTCATAATATGCCCACTCTGATCTCTGAGGTCATTTTGGCACTCACACCTATTTTGTGATTTTAAAACAACGCGGATTTAAGATATAAAAAATACTAGATAATATGTGCAATTGGCACCCTTACATTTACCTCGTTCTTCTGATTCAGGGCTGGAGAAGAGTGTCTATTTAAAAAATAATTTTGTTATTTGAAAAAAAGCTGAGATATTAATTTTTGAAGGTCATATCAAAACCTCATATTAAATAGTTCTATTATATTTTCAACTATGGGCTAAATAGTCATGAACACCTTAAGAACTTCTGTTCATAGGATGGATATGTTTGAGGCATTCCTCCCTAGTGTTTGGTGGAGTAGGATGTTCGTGAGGTGCCTAAAGGGCTTTCCTTTTTCACAATCTGCCCCACCCTGCCATCTCCCGCATTTTAACCTGTGTCCCTATGAGGACGTAAGGCACATGAGGCATGCAGTCCTTCAGCTCTGGAACCCATTCCTCCTGGACATTGTGGTAAGATGCAGGATTTACAACAGAGAAGCAGATCAAAAACACATCAGTGTTGGGGTAGGAGAGGGGCCTCAGCTGGTTGTAGTCCTCCTGTGGGAAGAGCAGATAAGAGTTTGTACAGACTGGGTAAGGTGGGTCCTATGTGGTTCCAGAGGGTGATACAGTAAGATCCGACTACAGTGTGCTGTGATCCAGTCTCTTCCCCTACCCTGAACTCTGGTGGGTCTCTATATTATTGGAAATAAAGGAATCTTTGGTCAGGTAAACACTTTTTTGTTGTGTATAGAGATTATGTATTGCCTCCTTTTAAAGATAAACTTAAAAAATATTTTAACAGCTTTATTGAGATATAATTTATATACCATAAAGTACACCCACTTATTTATTTTTAATTTTTATTGTATGTATTTAAGGTGTACAACACGATGTTTAGAGATACATATACATACTATAGTCAAGCAAATTAACATATCCATCTCCTCGCAAAGTTACCTTTTTTTTTTTAATGGGGAGGGCACCAGAAATCTACTCTCTAAGCAAGTTTCCAGTAGACAATGCAGTATTATTAAGTACAGTTATAATGTTATACATTAGATCACTAGACTTATTTATCCTACATAACTGCAACTCTGTATCCTTGACCAATATCTCCCCATTTTCCACCCATCCCTGCCCCGGTAACAATCATTCTATTCTGTTTCTATGTATTTGGAAGTTCACTCATTTAAAGTGTATAATTCAGTAAAGATCACTACAATTCTCCTGTCATATTGGAATTGTATTGAATATGTATTTAAATTGGTGGGCCATTGGCCAAGGCACACAAATCCTTTCCTTAAACAATTAAAAAAAATTGCATCCAAATTTAATTTAGAACAAGGTTACTAAAATGCTAAACAAAGAGTTGTTGCCAAATTAGACACCACAATATTTGAAGAAATATTTTGCGTGAGGGTTTAAAACTAAGAATTTGGGATTTGTTTCTAATTTTACCTAAAGGCATGGTGTGGCCAAATAAATAAAATGCCAGATTAATTATTTTCTTCCCAAAGATTTTTCAGATCAGAATATGCTCTGGTTGAAGAATTTCTGGTTATATAAGATATTTATGTATTGCTGTTTTACTGGGAGTTGATAGATTCAAAGTAAAACGTTGCACCATCTCAACTTTGGGAAAATGTCATTAAGTACCTTTCACAGTATGTAAAATGTTTTAGGAGGTTCTAGGGTAAAGTCTGCTATTTCACTAGAAAGTTTTACATATTTTAATAGCATTTAAAAACACAATCCAGAAGAAACTTTCTGTGTGCATGTGTATATTCACACCATATTTATACACACATTTCATACCACAACGTGATACGTGTCTATACATACCACACACAATTCATGTATGAAGGTACTTCAAAAATTTCATGGAAAAATAGAATGAAAAGATAATACGTATCTTACATGAACTCTAGGACCAATTAAACAATCTCTGGAGAGAGGGGCTGGGTGCCTGAGAATTCTGATTTAATCGGTCTAGGGTGGGCTAAGAGTTGAGAATAACTGATTGACACCACCATCATCTTCATTATTAACTGAAGATGTGTTGAGGGCTTATTACTAAGGCCAGGTTTTGTTTCAAGCACTTAACGTGCATTCTCATTGAATCCTCACAGTGGCACTGGAAAGATGGTACCATCAACATCTGAATTTCATAGAAGTTAAGGTTTAGAGAAGTTCCATGATGGACACGTGTTACAGAGTTATATACTAGAATGTGGTATTTAGCCTGAATTGAGCTCTAGTTCTTAATTGTGACCACACTATTTACTATAGCTCAGAATTTTAAGTGACATATTAAGCATTTTCTTGAAAACTCAGTTATCCAGGGTTGTTAATATAGACTCATGGTTACAAGGGATCTAAGGAAAAAAATAGACCATTGGGTATATTATTTGCTGGCCTGCAGCTGCTTGAAATTACCACCAGATGGCAGAAGATACTATATATTTAAAGACCTCAAAGCCCCAAACCAAAACACAATCAGGAGAAATGTCACAACTAGATAAGGTAGGAGTAAATTAACTGGTATTCTGAAAGGATCATATTTATTTGATTCTTTACCCAGCAGCTATGAAAGGAATTCTGCTTACATAATGGAAAACTTAGGAAGACCATGGATTGCTGTGTGGACTGCAGGTGGGCAGGGGAGAAAAGTTTGTGTTTCTGATCATTTACCCTCCTGGCAGGCTAGCCAAGGCCCTCCAGCTGAGTGATTTCTGATGGCGTCAGTCATTGGGCTACAATGCACTCTGTGTTTTGGATCTCTCTTCTGTGGAAACTTTAATCCTGCTGCATAATTCCGTTTAAAAAGATTCATTGCCTACGGAATGTATAGCACTGTTAAGGATACTATATTATGTAAGGTGATTAAGAACTGGCAATCCAGTTGAGGAAATGAAAATACATGAAACAATTCGATTGATGTGGAAGTGAGACAGGTAAAGTTTCTCTTGCTCTTTATTAACTAATCTGATAATGGAATAATGTGGAATATTTATCTGACTGAATTGGAAAAATAAAATTTCAAGCCTAGAAGAGGTCTTAGAAATCAATTAGTGCACTGGTTTCCAACGTGTGGTCCCTGAACCAGCAGCACTGGCATCACCTGGAGGCTCGTTAAGAATGCATGTTCTCAAGTGCCACGGCCCTCCTGAAGCTGGGGCTCTGGGGGAGGGGCTGCAACAGGCCTCAACAAGCCCTCCAGGTGATTCTGATGCAGTTCAAGTTTCAGAACCACAGGTTATATTCTTCCCTCTCCCTGTGGCTAATTTTATCATTTAAGAAACTTAGGTCTAGACAAATGGAATGATTTAACCAGGACTGCAGAAGGAAAATACCTTTAAGAAGGCTGACACCTGGGCTGTTGGGGGCTTGCCATTGGCTGCAGCTATGAAACATGGCAGGGGTTCAGGACTAATAAAAGAATGTATCCCCTTGGGACTGGGGGCTGGCTGGATGGTGGGAGGTTGGGGGATTTGATTTCATGCCAGCTGATAGCTAAAATGATTTTTGCTTGGAGCATGCTTTTTCCCTAGGTTGGATGACCACATGTTGAGATGATGTCAAGAGGCTGTGAGGCGTGGATAAATGGTCTGGCAGGTATGTGAGGCCCCTTCTAATGTTGAAATTGAGAATGGAAGGCAGGTGCTTGTGTGCTTCTTGAAGAGAATGTTTTAATCTAAAAGAGTGATGTGAATGGGGCTTTGGAGAGCTAAAGTAGACAAAGAGGCTGAGATTGGGGTGGGGAGGAGGAGGGGATTTGGAATAAGGTAGGCTTTTGAGTGCTTTCTGTTCAACTTCACCCTGAAGGCAGGAGAGTATTTTTGAAGGAGGATCTGGTGCTCTGGGGTGACTACGGGTGATTATTAAAAAAGTAAAGTTCAAAGAACCTTGGCATCAGAAGGGCCAAATATCTGGGTCCTAAATATATTTGGGAACAGCTGCATCATGATGGTACAGGTGGCAGATAAATGAGACCATTAGACCAGCACTTTCCAGATTTTACATATATTTGAATCACCTGGGGACCTTGTTACAGGGCAGATTCTTATTCAGGAGCAGGTCTGGAGTGAAGCCCGAGAATTTCTATTTCCTACATGTTTCCAGGTGATGCTGATGCTGCTGGTCCAGGGTCCACACTTTCAGTAGCAAGGAGAGTTGCACTGAGTACTGACCCCTGCCCCATACCCACATTAAATTGGAAGTAGAATTCTGCTTGCAAGTTTCTTGTATTTGGTGACATCCTACATTTTCCACTACAACTTGTTTTCATATTCTCCCATAAATCAGGCTTGGTTTAGAAAATGTGGGTGCCACATATAGGGTGGGTGCGTAGCACAGTGCTTAAGAACGTGGGCTGTGGAGACAAATTCTTGGGGTTCAAATCCCCACCCTGCCTGTGACTATGGTGTGATCTTGGGTAAATTCTCTCTGCTTGTTTCTCTTTTTGTAAAATTAGATTGATAATAGTGCTGGTCTCATACCGTTATGATAATAAAATGTGTTAATATTGGTAGACCACTTACGACAGCGTCTTGAATGTAGGAAGTACTTTAGAGAGCAAGTAAGAGTCCATCCTCCAGCCCATGTCAACAACAGCTGCAGTTCCTGGAGCAGTTTCCCTACCCTCATTGGATACCAGAGCTGAATCTCAAATCAACTTTTTTTGAACTGAGTAGTAATGAGACCCAAATGTTTGCAAACTTTGATTGCATCTCTCAATGTCCCTGCAGTTCCATTTATCGTAATTTGGGGAGAAGTAAGATCATGTCCTAAGGTTACTTTCACCAATAGCCTTTCATGTGGGCAACCACTCCCCAATCCTCCAAATTGCATACGCATACAAACCACATTAAGATGCATGTAAGCAGGAAAGTTCCAGTTACTCATTGAGGGAAAACATTTGTTCTGAGGTTTTAGGCAAACTTTCCCTAGAGGGTGATGCCAGATCCTGTGCTCCAGATGGCCCCATTGGGTTAGCCAATAGCAAAGAGGAAGGCTCGTGTCCTTCCAAGTGGACCTTGGGTTGCCATTAATGAACTCCAGCTGTACTTGCCTCCCTTGCCTGGTCCCATGCTTCTTTGGCCCTGATTTCTGAAGCCCCTGAAGGTGTGTGGCATGCAGCTCTGAGTGAGTGAGGGTGTGGCTGGTGGGCTTCCCTGCTCCCACACTCTCATGGTTACTGGAGGCATCCAGGCTGCCGTGGCTGTGGTTTCTCAGTGACAGACACCATTCTGTGCTTGCCCACAGGCACATGGCCCCAGCTCTTTGGGGGCTTGCGTGTCTGAGCAGCAGGCTGCACCTGGCTCCTGCCACCAGGAGATGTGTCTTCCTCCTCAGCAGTGCTGCAACTGCCACTTCGCAAATGCTTTGAGAGATGTCTGATGGAGTTTGGATGTGTTGTCCCCTCCAAAACTCATGTGGAAACTTGATCCACAATGTGGCAGTGTTGGAAACTGATTGAGTCATGGGGGCGGATCCCTCATGAATGGATTAATGCTCTCCCCGGGGGAGCGGGGATTAATGAGTGAGTTCTCGCTCTATTAGTTCCCACGAGAGCTCCTTGCTTAAAAAGACCCTGGCACCTTCTCTCTCTTGCTTCCTCTCTCACCATCTGATCTGCTTGTACCCTCTGGCAGCCTGCCGCTTTTCTGCCATGAGTAGAAGCAGCCTGAGGCCCATGCCAGATGCAGCTGTCCCAGAATCTTAAGCCAAATAAACCTCTTTCCTTTATAAATTGCCCAGTCTCAGGTATTTCTGTCATAGCACCACAAATCGGACTAAAACAATGTCCATCCTGGAGTTTGGCCTGAGGGGCCATAATGTGAGCAGGGTTCTTCCCACATCACTCTTCCAGGTGAGGGCCCACTGAGAGAAAAAGGCACGATGTTGCAGTACTGTGGCTGGCTCCACTCTAGGTGGCTGCTGTCGGGCAGGAGGACATCTGGCTCCAAGCCACAACCTGGGAAAGACCCCTCTCCCAGTTGGGGGTTCCTTAGCTGGTGGATGCCCAGGGTTGGCTGCAGAATGCCCATCCCAGTGCCCTGCCATCTGTTTGGCCTCTCCTGACACATCCTAAACAAAAGCTGACTTTTCCAGGTGAGGAGGTCATGGGAAAGTCAGCTCTGGGACTCTTTCTGCAGCCGAGCCAAAGGTCTGAGCTCTAGAGCTTCCCTTCATAGAGACTTTCAGCAATACACTATGAGGGGCATGTGCCATGTGGGGTGGATTGGCATGACCTAGACAGATGTGGCTTAAAAGACTGGCCCTATTGCCTCCTTGGTGTGAGCTGAGAGGTAATGTGCAGTCCCCCTGAGAAAGACCCCTCATTTCCTTGCCTAGCCTGATGTCTGGAATTCTACCTAACAGATGCACAGAGTTCTGAAGACTATCTTCAAAGGACTCCACTCAAAGTCCAAATGTTAGTTCCTTTCGGGTGCTTGGGAGGGAGCTAATGCTTAATAGCAGCTCCCATGTGCTGGCTGTGTATAAATGTGACTTCATAATAAACTGTCTTCAGCAAATGCTTGACTGACTTTTGAAAGGGCAGGAGTGTCTCAGGCCAGGGCTGGTGGGGCTGCAGCTATGTCTGAGGCAGAAAGTAGAGGGGCACCAGGTCAAATGATTTTGTCTGGGGCTAACTTGAGGGCAGAGATAATGAGCTCCTATCGCTTTACCTTGCAGAACACATTTGCTTCTTGAGGTTGTTTTTGTCAACTCTGACCCACAACAGTTAGCTCAAGACAAAGATGAGGGGCAGAGCTGCTTGGTTAATTCATGTAAAAAAATCTAATTATTCAAGCAAGATGGAATTCTATAACCAGATTCAGAGACTTGTTTCCTTTTTGTGGTTCAGGGATTACTCAACTGGTTTTGAGATTATCTCTCTTTTCTTGTGAGTAACTGGCCAAACGAGTATTTTGTTAGTTTTAGATGTTTCTTAGCCATGTGATCTCAGCAACATTTACTAGAATATAACCAAGGAGGGGCAGATTATCCCACCTAGGACTGGGAATGGAAATTTTGGGACAATGCTTTCAAATTAAATTTGTTACAAAGCTTTACTGGCTGAATCATAGCAGTATGGGAATCAGTTTGGGTAATGGTTACTTTCCCTCACATCCTCCTAACTTTGGGAACAATGCTTCGACCACCAAAAACTTCTAAAGTAGTCCTTCTCAAAATTTAATGTGTAGTATATGAATCACCTGGAGATCTTCTTAAGATGAATTTTTTTTTTTTCCTTTTTTTTTTTTTCGTGTCCGGCAACGCCTCGCAACCCTCAGTGTCGCGCCCGCACTGGACCGGGACCAGCAATGGGATCGCAACCCTCGGCGTTGCGCTGCACCTCGCTCAACCAGTGAGCGGGAACCGGTCTGTATGTGGGATCCGAACCCTCGGCGGGAGCGCCACCGCACTCCCAAGCGGCGCACTGTAGCAGTGTGCCACTGGGCCAGCCTCTTAAGATGAATTTTTAAATTCAGTAGGCTGGGAACAAAACTTGAGATTCTGCATTTCTAACATGCTCCCTGGTGATGCCAATGCTGCTGGCCAGTGATCCATACTTTGAGTGGCAATGTTTGAGAACAGTGGTTCTCAAAATGTGGTATACTGACCAGCAGCAGCAGCACCTGGAAACCTGTTAGAAATGCAAATTCTTGGGTCTTACCCCAAACCTGTAGAATCAGAAACTTGGGGGGTGGAGCCAACTGCCTGGGTTTTAACAAGCCCTACAAGTGATTCTGATGCTTGCTCAAGTTTGAGAACCACTGTTCTAGAAAATGAATTACAGGTCATCCTTTAGTGTAACACATTCCAATATTTAACTTTTACTGCTGAAAGGTCGCCCTTGTTTAATTACTCCAGTTCTTTCTAGCATCAAATCCTTTTGCTTAATTACTCCAGTTCTTTCAGATTTTCTTGACATTTTCTAAGGTCCCAGTCACAGAATTTTAGGCCTAGAATGAACCTTAAGATATATTCTGATTCCTTTTCCCCATGCTTTATGCTCCCCCATGAACCTTGTCTGAGTTTTCAAAGTAACTGATGGAAAGCATTAAAGTTAAAGTTGAAGAAATGTCTATAACCAATTTGTTATATTTTTATTAGTGTTCATCACTTCTGTGTCAGAGGTTTGGGCCATTCTGCTTGCTTCAACTGGGGGTTTAAAGATATTTTCACATGCCTTATAGCTTTAACTCTTCTAGTAGTATGATTTAAAAATATTTTAAAAAAGGACAGAGCAGTGGGAAGGAATAATTAAACTCTACAAGAGCTTTTAAACAGTTTTATTGGATTTGAAATTAAATAGAGGCCTGGGGAGGTTGTCCACGGGACAATTAATGCACAAGAGCCAAAAATTGTCATGGATTGTTACAGAAAAGGGAGAATGGAATGGGCCCCCGGAGGACAGAGAGCTTTCTTAGAAGGCAAGGGAAACAGAGGAAGGTTTCAGAGCCATGAAATAATTCTTGCTGTATTCAACTTTTCAAACTGGATTATATTCATAAAACTTGATTATGGGGAAGAGGGTATAAAACAAATAATGAGGACCCCCAATGCTAGTGTGAGTAAATTAGAGTAGGCAACTTCAGCCTCCGAAGCAGTGTACTTCTATTGCTGGAATGCTTTCTGGTGGAGGGTATGAGCCTTACCCTCGTACCTTAGTTCAGAGGAGCCAAACTGATTTTCCCATTTGGGTACTTGGGGGGCATCTTTTCTTAGTTGCATATCTTGCTATTGATGTGAGAAGTTTCCTCCAGTCCCCAGTTTCTGACAGTAGCTTACCAAAACAGCCATCTGCCAATGAGGAGAAACTGGATGCCCTAGCCTTGAGTTCAGTGTTTAGATTTTCCAGGTTCCCTACCCTAACCTGCCCAACACTAGCCTTTGAAGTCCCACAAACATTTATACAGTGGTCCTTGTAAATGCACAAAGAAATCTACAAAGAGAATTGCATTTATTTATTTTCATAATAAAGAGCTTTCAAGTTGAGCAAAACAATATATTTACAGGTAATTGTGAAGAAAGGCCCAGACAAATGCATAACTACAAATAACAATTACCAGGAAACTCACAGTGGGAAATAGCACAGTAAAATGTTCACTCCAAAGGATATAAGATGTATGAATTTGGACAGACTGAACAACCCACTGATTTTGACCTAAATAAATGACCCAAGACATATGGTAACAAAAGCTCTATCCAAGAAATTGGGCCACAGTTATCAATTGCTTAATCACTTCCCCTTCTCCAGCCCATGACCATGTGTTGTTAGAAACTTTCCATGGCAACCTGTGGGGTGCTAGGAAGGACAGATAAGGTGGCATTTTCACCCAAGTGGAGCATGTCCTGACTAGTAAGTGTTGAGGATTCTAGTCCATTGTCTTACACTATTGATTGGCCAGGTTCTCTAACTTATAATAAAAAAAAATTATAACAGAGTGAGAATATTTCAAGACTCTTAGAGAATTTGGAGTCAACCTCTTGTTACTCAGGGGGATGACCTTCACTTTTGGAAAACATCCAAGATCCTGGCTCTTCTTCCAACACTTAATCCATCTTCTCTCTACGTCCTGCCCCCTCCCCCACCAATCTCTTTTTGGACCCTTTTCACCACATTAGGGAATTCAAATAAAGAGTGGGCAAAGAAAATAACGTGAAAAAAGCGGGTGAAACTAAAATTTTTGGAATTGACCCATTAATCCTGGATCTGGAATAGATTTGGGTAGAAGTAAATTGGAACCCTTGATCAAATATATTATTTTGGTTATTGATAGTCATCAATGAATGAATTATTTACCTACTGATATCTTGAATAATGTAAATATTTAGTTTTCTGTAGTTACAGATATTGTTAAAATATTAATAATGTGCTTTTGGTTGTCACTTAGGTAGACAATAGCTTGTCCCCAAATGATCAGAATGGATAATATCTGCGCTGTTAGTTCCCATACGTGTAGCCAAATAGATCATTCTTCTCCCTACATCCCCACCCTTAACCCTTAATGAATCAAGATAACAAAAGTGTACCTGTCCTGCGGTGTCATACAGTCCGAGCAAGTGTTGCTTGCCTCCCACTGTCACAGTAACTAGGGAGGAAAGAAGAGGAGAGTCCATAAACATAGGCTTCAGTCAGGAGCCTTCACATTTCTTCATGCCAACGTCTCCCTGGGCAGCAAGGATAAGCATATGCTTCCCCCATGTACACTCTAAACCAAGTTAACAGCATGATTTTCAAATGAAAGGCAACCTTGGGCTGACAGCAGATGGTCTTAGGCAAGTCCAAATTTCTCAACCGAGATGAATATCATTGGTGCCACTAGGGCACTCTGCAGGATGCTCATTGATGCTTATTAGTCTCTAGATACTAGTCTCCTGAAAGAAAAGGATGCTGGACCCTTTTCTTGTTAGGTCTTTTCTTTGATTTGAGACACCTTTCAGGATACGGAATTATGCAAGAAACTTCTCTGTTAGAAATCTCTCTACTTTTGTCTGTCTTTGAAGTGTTAATAAAACCCTGAAAATAAAGAATATGAACCCAAATGCATATTTTATAGTCTATGAAGCAAAGCAAATAATTGAAAGAGAAGGGCTTAGCTATTTTTAAGAAGTTTTTTTTAAAAAAAATAAATATTCCTGTGCTTCAGCTCAATAGATACATTACATTGTGAACTTTAGTTGCAAAAGGAAATGTATGGTTTGGTTTCACACACCCTAAGGGTAGAGAGTGAAAAGTAGGAGTTGGATTTACAAACCAGAGGGCTAAATGCCTGGCCAAGCAATTGTGTCTGAAAGTGAGAAGTAATACAGGGACACCAACCATTCTATACACGTCTGGAAATGAAACAAAGTCTCAACTTGAAACTAAGCTGAGATTGAACAGATTGAATGCAGGAGTAATATAACTCTCTTGGTGAATGGAAAGAGCAAATTTAAATTTCCAAAAAATTGAATCTCTGGAAAAAGAAAGTAAAATATAAAGGAAAGTATGAGTTTTTTCCTGGTTGATTAAAAAAAATGTGCAAATGCAATGTAAGGATGATTTTTGATTCCTCCTATCATTAGCTGTGCAGGAAATAAAAGATAAATTGAATAGCAACCTTTTATAACCATCTCTCTAACATATGCCAGCCAAATTCTCTAGTCTGCTGCTCAGAATAGCTGATTTGGTACTGACTTCACTTTTGTTTTCAGGTTCATGGGTTACATATATGCAAAGTACTTCTTAATGGCTCATTCTTTCAAAAGCACTTGTTTAAAAACACTGCCTCCCTAGATGATGGGAACTACTTTTCTAATCTACTCAGATCAACATGTGTTCAGCTTGATAACGTGGCTGCAACTGCTCAGATCAACTTTTTAATGTGTATCTTCAAATGGTAAACCCAACTCCATCCAATCTCGTAACAATACTGACAAAAGGACATTTAAACATTCTTCCTTTCATAAGTCAGGCTAGCAATGGAAATGAAGGTGAGACCGCATGGCCTAGGGCTCTTTGTTGTTTTATTTTCCTCTCATGCACGCTGGCGGAGGACAACCCAGTCAGACGTTCCTGATATCTGCCTAAATGGTTTCCTTAATGACCAATTCACTACCTAGTCATGGATTAGGAATGAAGGGAAGAAACCCAGCCATTACAACATGGAATTTCCTGCCTCTAGTGAGCCCAGCGCATGCAGGTCAGAGGCAGCTGTTTCGAGACCCCTTAGACTGTCCCATAACCTACAGGCTCAGGGCCATCTGTGGAGCGAGCGCTAGAAGCCAAGTGATCCTCACTTCCCCACTGGGCACTGCAAATATTCCCCAGTAATGGCTCTGACCTTTGTCACTGGAGCCCTGGAGCGACTGCTCGGATTTTCCCTGTATTCTCAGAGAACAGCCATTCCCTCCTGCCTGCTTTTCCTCAGGCCTCACCCTTTTTTTTCCCACTGGCAGTTTTGACTCCAGGGGCTTTCACCAGGCCTGAGGCGACCAGTTCTCAGAGAACAGCCATTCCCTCCTGCCTGCTTTTCCTCAGGCCTTACCCTTTTTTTTCCCACTGGCAGTTTTGACTCCAGGGGCTTTCACCAGGCCTGAGGCGACCATGTGCCCAGGAAGGGTAAGTGGTGGGCTGAGACCTCACAGACTTCCCCTCTTGTTCTCCCTTTCTCCAACGGTCATCTGGGTTCCTGAACTGAACTCAATATTATTAGTAGAAGACCAATACACCTCCCTCTGCGTGGAGCACGGAGACAGGCAGTTTACTGGCAAAGCACCGACATGACGCAGCGCAGCCCCCGCTATGCCGGGGCAGCAGGGAGCGGCGTGGGAGCGCGCAGCAGGGCTCCACTGCGCGTGCGTGCGCCTGCGCACACGCGCTGCTGGAGCTTGATCAGGGAGGGCTTCCGGAGGGGACCCTAGCCGAGTCCCGGAAGATGGTCACAGGGTCTCACAGGATGCGCCGGGGAGCAACAGATGTGTTCATGAGCTACACAGCATGCACTGCGGGAGCAACGTATGTGGATCATGAGCTACCCAGGGTGCACTGGGGGCGGGGGTGGGGCTGAAGAAGTGGGCATACAGGGTTGGGATGCCCGGGCCCACTAACTTAGGTTTTTTTCCTGAAGGCTTAGTTAAGCTATGAAAGTCTCGAGTTCTTCTTTTTTCCCAAAAGAGTGAAAGAGAAGGAATTAAAATAATTTCCTTGGGTTAAGGCAACATGGTGGGGGAAGGGAAGATTTTTTTTGGTGTGGAAACCATGTTGGACGTTCAGCTTTGCTGTGTAGTGGCTGTCTACTCTTGTGTGTGGTGGGGCCTGCCCTGCTGGAGGAATCCTGAAGTAAGGGGGAGAGCTTTTGCCCCTATCTCTGGGAGTTGATTTATTCCCCTTCGCTGCCCTTTTGTTCTCCTGTTCTATCAGAAGGAAGATGGGTAGGTCACACAATTTATGCCAGAGGATATCAAGGGATAGCTGGAGACAGATCCCAGTGTCAGTCACACATTGTAGATTGTGTAAGTCATGGCTTGGTGAGTCCTTATCTTGAACTAGCAGTGGATGCCTTATTGCTTGCCAACCTGTGTTGGCTCCTTAATTTGTAAATGAATCAGTCACAACTTCTCAGAAAGAAGGGATTGCCATAAAATGCGAATGGTAAATTATTCAGGTTGAAAGAGCAGGATTTTTCAAGTCAGTTCTGTGTTTTAATCCTATCTTTGCTATTCACCTCTTGAGCGGCCTTGGGAAAGTCACCTAATATCCCTAAGCCCCTCTTTCCTTATCTGTTAAAAATGGGGAAATTTTTCAAGTCAGTTCTGTGTTTTAATCCTATCTTTGCTATTCACCTCTTGAGTGGCCTTGGGAAAGTCACCTAATATCCCTAAGCCCCTCTTTCCTTATCTGTTAAAAATGGGGATAACATCACCTGCCAGAGGGAGTACTTGTGAGGAGGAAATTAAATGAGAAAATGCCAGGCAAACAGCCTGGCCCATAGTAGGTGCCGAACAATTGCTATTTTTCCTCTTTGAACAAATGTTTATTGAGCCCATTCTGTGAATAAGGTCCAGCTTGTCTTGTTCTCCACTTACTACCCAATGCATATTAACTGGCACATAGTAGAATCTTACTACTTGTGAATTAGTAGTCACTTTCTACCCTATATTAATTAACTATTTAGATCTGTCTTATATCTCACACTGGACAGGAAAACCCTTGAGAACTGACCCTCCATACCCAATATACCCCACAGTATATAGCACAGTTCCTGGCATACATAGTTGATGCTGAATATAGAGTACAGAAATGGGGTGCCAGGACCAACTCAGGCAGAAGAAAGTTCTTCAGAATGTGAAGAGCTGCAGCTTGAAGCTGTCTGGCAAGATACTAACTGCTGGGAAGCACCTGCAGCCAGCAAATCTGCCTGGCAGACAGTGGTCAGGCTAAAATCGGAGATCACCTTTTATTCTTGGAGTTATTAGAGTTGTTTTCAGAGCTTAGAGAAATTTTAAAGAGAGTGGGTCAAATGACCTGCTAATGGCTCAGGTAGTTCTCTTAATAAAGTGTGAAAAGTTGTCAGTGACTGGTTAAGTATTTAAAATGAAGGCCTTCTTCCTCAAATCCATTAAACACTTTGTTTCCTTGTGTTTCTTCTTTGAGTGAACTGCAGTGGTTAATTTTGTGAGTCTCTGTGAGGTGCTAATGAAGTCTAAGTGATTGCTTTCTTGAGGATCAGTTAGTTTCACCTAGAGAGAAAATATCCCCAGTGGGACCAAACTCTACTGCCCTCAGCTTTTCAGTCATCTCACAAAAAACTGTGTGTCATTTGCAAACCCAATGAGGAGGTGTTGGTCATGCCTTGTAAGCCAGCTCAGGCCATCTGTCTAGCCCATTAGCAGCACCAGGAACCCAGTTCAAAGCCCCTTTCTTATTGGGTGGTGGGCTGGCTGTTTCAGCTACCAAAAGCAGTTGTTTGAAGTCAATAAGATGAATATATGATAAATCCCAAGAGAACTCTAATAGTGGAAATGCCAGCTCAATTGGGGGAAAGCCTCCAAGAACCCTTCCATTCTTAGCATATAGCCAATGGTGTCACTTATGTCTAGTGTGCTCTATTTGGTGGGTAGGATGAGGCACACCTGATTAAGTGGTGTATGTAGTACCATAAAGGTGCTGTTCTGGAGGAAGGAACACTAGATTACATATACAGCAAGAAATAGAATTTTAAGAAAGTTAAAATCATGGCTCTCATGCAAATATAGGATAAGCACATGTCAAAGATTTATTAATTCATAAATGAGTGAACCAGTAAGATGGCAAATCTTGTTCAGAGAGCATTTTGAAGAATTGGGCATTTATAGATACTTAAGCAGCAACATTAGAATAGGATGGCAGGTTCAATAGAAAACTGATTATTGTCCTATAGAAAAGATAAACCTTGATGTTCTCTTTTCTACAAAACAGGAATTATTTGCATCTCTGCCCAATAAGATTTACATGTTAATATGCAACCTCACAAAGTCTGAGCTTTTTTGTTCATAGCATAATCAAACAAAGGTACATTTTCCTAGATAATTAATCTGTAGATGGGGGGGTAGGTGTGTTAAACAGTGCCCAGCATGACACTGAAAGGACATACTGCATGCTCTTGGCCTTATATCCAAGATTCAGATAATTTTTCTCGATGCCTGAATCCAAGTCCGTACTTTGCTACTCATTTGGTGAGAGATTAGGGTAGAAGTCACTGGGCCTCTGTTTCACCTAGAAAATGAACAAATTGTGTTCACCCTAAATGGACATAAAAGCTGTTCAAAAGTCAGGAGTAATAGATAGAGGTGATAGTCACACAGCATTGTGAATGTAATTAACTCCACAGAATTGCATGCTTAAAAATGATTAAAATAGCAAATCTTATTTCATATCTATTATGCCACAATGATAAAGAAAAAAAACCAAAAACAGAAAAAGAATGCTTCAGTAGGTACCACTGTACTTACTTATATCTTTGCCATTCTTTTGTAAATTGGTCAAGGTTAATGAATTTTTAGAGTTGGAAAATGTGTGTAAACTGTCCTCTAAAAGTTTGCACCAGTTTATATTCTCACTAATTTTTTAATAGATTGCCTGTTTTGTCATATATATACCAATCCAGGATATTGTGAAACTTAAATGTATTGCTAATTTGATAGATAAAAGATGATTTTTCATTTTGAGTTATATTGTTTCAATTATAGATGGTGCCTGATTAAACACTAAAAACCACCAACTAACTTCTAACTTGGTTATTTCCCCTGGAATGATCTGCACTTGAGCCAATCAAAATAATTTCTTTGCTCTGCTTCTGTGTTTACGCTGTAAAAGTCTTCCTCATGCGCCTTCAATGCGCCAAACCACTCCAGCTTGGAGCTGTTCAATTCGTGAATCACTGTCTGCTCAAATAAATCTTAAAAAAAAAGTCAGGAGTGATCTTCACAACAGGTTGTCCGTGTCTAGTATGCTGCAAAAAATGTAGAATTGAAATGATAATTCACAATTCTGACCCTCATTATGCTGACTGGATATCTTCAGCAGCATCTACTGCTCCATTCCCATCTGAGCTAGTCCTCCTCTCCTGCTCTCCTTCCTTTCCTGTGTTCTGGAAGATCTTATCTGGGACAGTGACTCACCTAGCTCTAGTGTCCACTCCTACCAGCTGCTTGTGCATGTGGTGACCTGTTTTAAGCCTCACAAATGTGCATGTACATTTTATAAGGGAAAAAACTCAGAAGCACCAGGGATAAAATTCCCCCCAAATCAAAATAAGTTAGAAGCAGTAGGTATGAAACTAGAAACAAACAGTAGATTTTTATGACTGGTGGTGAATTCCTTCCTGGTGGGGTTTCATCCTTCCAACATATACATCCCTCTCAATGCTGCTTGAAACACTTCTCACCCGTCTGCTCTAGCTTTCCTCAGCCAGTTCATTTCCATTCTTTGCAAAGGGTGCCTCTTGTTAACTGAGCAGCAGACTGTATGTGTGTGAAACAAAAGTTGCTCAGGGAAGTCTCTTATTTGATGTGCTGGCATGAGGTTCTGTTTCCGTAGAAAAAAGATTAAGGAGAAAACCAAACAGGCTTCCTGAGAATCCACTAGGATTCTGAGATGAGGGCTTTCTCAGGAAGCCTGCCCTTGTCAGTACTTGTTTGATGACAGAGGAAGAGAGGATGTGGGAGGAATTTGCTCAGTTCTAGGACTTTTGGAACTGAATGGGGATGAGGCAAAACCAAAGATAGAGCCACAATTCCAATACATCCATATCCTGGAATTTGAGTCTTATTTGGCCTCACCCTTCCTTCCTTAACATTTATTTGATCTCCACATCCTGCCAATTCCACCTGCTAAGTATCTTTAGAATCTGACTCCTCTTTACCATCATGTAGCTGTCTCCATGCAGACCCCCACCCCAGACTTGTCAATTGCAAAAGGCTCCTAATCCACACCCCATTTTCCAGGCTCCAGCTTTTGTGCTTCCTCCTCCTCACTGCCACTGTTGGAATGCAGCTGTGGCTCCCAGTTATCTCCAAGATGTTTTCAAATACCTTCTAAGAGCATACAATGTCCTTGTAATCTGGCCCCGGCTTACCTTTCCAGCTCTCTTTTATGTTTTACCCTCCTATACTACAAACTTCTTGCAACCTGTTATACTCATGATGTCTTTACTTAAACTATTCCCTCTGGAATTCTGGAAGAGAAGTTCTGGAATGCTTTCCCCATTCTTGTCAGCCTGGAAAACACCCACAACCTAGAAAACTCACTTCCATAATGCCTTGTCGATGCCCCCCAAATCTTAAGCCTCTTTCCATGTTTAGTTGGGTCAGAAGATGGGTCATAAGATGCTGTGTGTTATTTATTCTCATGTCTCAGGGTCTCGCATAGGCTGGGAAAGTAGCTCTGTGAATGTTAGTTGAGTGACTGAAAAGTGCATTAAGCTCCAACCAAACCGAAGATTTTTTTCCTTAGGTGTCTGTTTTCTTTAGATGAGTCTTTGGCATTTCCTGAAGGTCACCTGTGAACTTTTCTGGACACTGAATGGCATATGGGGCACCAACAATGATGTCCTACGTTAGAGCTGGCCCACCTCTTGTGAGGGGGTACCATGGAAATGTGGCTCTGCTGGGTGGAACCTTTACTTTTCTAGTCAACTTTCACCAGCTACAGGACTTTTGGACTCTGGGCCAGTGGGGCATGACTGCTGCCAAGATGTCCGAGGTTCCAGTAGTAGCCAGGCCAGCCTGACATTAGCTACAGAGTACAGGGGAGCTGTTTTCCAAATAAGACTTTGGGAAGAAGTTATAAATAAAATCTATACTCTGAGGCCGTGGCCCACAAAGCACAGTGTGCTTTTTGCAGCACCCCTGTATAAAGAGATACTTTTAAAAGACATGCCAGCTTCTTTAGTTGTATTTCGACATTGCTGGAAACTCACAATAATTAAGTTGTCATTGAGGTGTGGTGGAATAAATACTTAATTTAGAGGCAGAAACATTCCATTTCAACCTTGACTTTGACTGGGTGATCTAAATGTTTCATAGCAGTCAGCAGAGGGAGTTAGTTAAAAACATAGCTTCCCTGGTTTTACCCTGCCCCTAAGATTCTGAGAAAATAGGTCTGGGTGGGGCTCAGAAGTCTGCATTTTTATCAAGCTCTCCAGGCCAGTGATTCGGATCTGAATCTCAGTTTCCTCAACTTTGAGATGGGAATAATAATAACTCTGTTACTCAATGTATCCTGTTCATTTTAGAGAGATCATGTGAATATCAGATGAGATAATATATGAGGAAAGACTTAAAAGATGTATAAAGTGCTACACAGACATTAAGTCTTTAGATCATATCTGACACACAATATAGGAAGAAGGCAGTCTGTATGGAACAGCACTCTCCTCTCTGTACCTAGGAATAGTCATTAAAAAATTCAAACACAGAGTTGATGATGAGAGTGGAACAGTGCATTCCTGTCAAGAGTTTTCAAAGCATTATTTAGGCTCATAACAATTCCATTGGATGCTAGCTATAACTAGTTAGAAAATGTGATGGAAAATATCCTTTTCATAATAACAATGAAAACTATAAAGTATCCAGGAATGTGCAAGACGTTTATGGAAAAAAAAAATCCCAACACTTTGCTGAGATACATAAAAGGAGACAAATGGAGAAATAACTCATGTTCTTGGTGGAAAGCTCTATATTGTAAAGATGCCAGACTTCCCTAATTTAATAATTTTAAAGTAATTTCAATAGGATTTTTGAGTTGGGAACATGACAAAGTGGTTATAGCAGCCATATGAAAAATTAAACTGGTGAGTATAGCTAATAATTAAAAAATAGTGACATATGTTAATATATATTATGTGACATAATATACACATTAATGTTATTATAAATTTACACTAATTAAAGCAGTATAGCTCCAGCACAAGAGTCAGTGAAACAGAACAGTAATCTCAGCCACAGCGCCTATGCTATATATGTAAGGTTTCAGTATATGATAAATGGCACTTCAAATCAGTGGGGGAAAGATGAAGTTATTCAATATATTGTATTTAGACAATTGGTTACTATTTGTAAATAAAAAAGGACTTTGAAAATATAAAAGCAAATAAAGAAAACCGTAAAGAAAGAGATTGATATATTTTACTTTAAAAAAAGGTGAGTGTACTGGGAAAATGGTCAAAATATATGAGGGTCAGAGCAGATTATTATCTTTGATACATAAGCATGCTTTATAATCAATAACGGTTAATCCAAACCAAAAAAAAAAAAAAAAAAAAAGAGAGAATATAGACTGTAAGGCCCCATAGAAGACCCCAAAGGAGGCACTCCCTAAAACATGGCGCTTTTCTCTTCCGGGTCCTAACAATCTTGCCGGCACCAAGGTGCAGCCTATCAGAAATCATTACCTGCCCCCGGCCAATCAACTACTGCCCTGTGTACTAACCACCCTCTCCTGGAACCCGGCTCTATATAAATGTATGCTTCTCCCCCGAATAAAGTGGAACTTCTCCGGTGAACTGTCAGCTCGGGTCCTGTCGTCCTTTCATTGGTGCCGAAACCTGGGAGGAGCTCACCCCTTACCA
>NW_007727477.1:0-966 GCF_000696425.1 Galeopterus variegatus | reverse complement strand
TCCTTTCCCAGCCCAATTAGAAGCGACCTCTTCAGGGTGAAGCTCCCATTTTCTCGCTTTTTCCTTTAATTTGGTATTTCTGTTTCTCCGAGCCCAGGGCTCCCAAAAATCCTGGTGCTGGGTTCCTTCGAGCCTCCGGGCACTTGCCCTTGCTGAGGTGACGGAGGGTAAAGTGACGACTTCTATCCTCCTCCCTCCCGGGTCGTCTCCGAACCTCCAGGACTGACAGAATATAGGTGGGGACGCCCTCTATATTTGTGTCTTTCCCTCCCTCCAGCTGAAGGAATTTTTCCCTTCTCCACCTCCTTGTCTTTCACTCTCCTTCCTGCTTTAACATGGGAGCTTCCCCCTCGTCACCTGTAGCAGATTCTCCCCTCCAATGCCTTATAAAAAACCTAAAAACCTTGTCTTTAGAGCCTGAAGTCAAGCCCAAGCTCCTTATAAAATTTTGCACACAAGACTGGCCTCAATTCCAATTATATAATCAAAACAGATGGCCACCGGAAGGCACACTAAACCCCGATATTCTTTGAGATTTATTCAACCTCTGCCAGTGCCAGAGAAAATGGAAGGCGATTCCCTACGTTGAGGCTTTCCACCTACTTGCCCAAAATCCCTCTCTCTGTCTCACCTGTTCTCCCTCATAGGTTCTCCTTGCTTCCAAACCCCCTCTATCCCCGCCGCCTCCATTATCCCCTACTTCTGATGGTTTTGACCCTGTGGACGAACCTCCTCTGTACAGACCCCCTCCTCCTGTAGTTTCGTTCCCTGAACCCCTGCAGTGGCTCACTCTGCCGCCATCTTCTGCTCCACCTAACCCTTCTGCTCTCCCTCCTTCCCCCTCCCCCTCTGCCTCTTTCAGCCCCCCCGTAACTCGTTCCTGGGGACTCCCCCTTCCTCTACCAGGCTCCTCTCCGCGAAGTAGCTGGTGCTGAAGGGGTTGTTAGGGTACATGTTCCCTTTTCA
>NW_007727476.1:409759-410058 GCF_000696425.1 Galeopterus variegatus | reverse complement strand
TGCAAAACATGTACACATGCAGTATTACATCTATAAATTACCTGAGATATTCAACACTTTATTGTATTTATTTATTATAAAATAGGTTTCATGTGAGATGATTTTGCCCAACTGTGCACTAATGTAAGTACTCTGTGCACATTTAAGGTAGGCTTGGCTAAGCTATGATGTTTAGTAGGTTAGGTGTATTAACTGCATTTTCAACTTAATGATATTTTCAACTCATGATGGGTTTATCAGAAAGTAACCCCATCATAAATTGAGGAACATTTGTAATTACATTACATTCAAGTTATCCA
>NW_007727476.1:402427-408669 GCF_000696425.1 Galeopterus variegatus | reverse complement strand
AGAAAGTAACCCCATCATAAATTGAGGAACATTTGTAATTACATTACATTCAAGTTATCCAGTAAATATAGATAGGTGGTGGTGGAAGTAGTAAGAAGAGGATATGTTCTAGATATCTTATATAATTTCCCCAAAAGTATCAAAGTTATCAAGGGACATGAGAAGAGTTTGTGGGTAGGAAAATGGGAAAAGGTCCCTTATATTCCATACCACCCTCAGATTTGACTACGACTTTGATTCACTATGTGGCTGAGTGAGATGGATCTCAGAAATGCAAGAGCAAGAACAGGCACCAATAGAGCCTTCTTATCTCCCTGGAGAGCACTTCTTTAAATCAAATATATGAGCCAAGCTAGGTACTGTGGTAATGCAAAGATGAAGAAGATATTACTACTTTGACATTAGCTATCCCTCCCACATTAGCCACCCCTAACCCCAACAGACAATTTTTAATGGTTGCCTGATGTTCATTGTCTGGATGTGCCATGATTTCTTCAGCCAATATGCTAGTCACAGACATGCAGGATGTTTTTTTATTTTTTGCTACTGGAAACAATCAGCAGCATTGCACGTACATTTTTGCCTACTTTTCTAACTGATTTCTCACCACAAATGTGTAGGAGCCCAGAAAGTAACCCCATCATAAATTGAGGAACATTTGTAATTACATTACATTCAAGTTATCCAATAAATATAGATAGGTGGTGGTGGAGGTAGTAAGAAGAGGATATGTTCCAGATATCTTATATAATTTCCCCAAAAGTATCAAAGTTATCAAGGGACATGAGAAGAGCTTGTGGGTAGGAAAATGAGAAAAGGTCCCTTATATTCCATACGACCCTCAGATTTGACTACGACTTTGATTCACTATGTGGCTGAGTGAGATGGATCTCAGAAATGCAAGAGCAAGAACAGGCACCAATAGAGCCTTCATATCTCCCTGGAGAGCACTTCTTTAAATCAAATATATGAGCCAAGCTAGGTACTGTGGTAATGCAAAGATGAAGAAGATATTACTACTTTGACATTAGCTATCCCTCCCACATTAGCCACCCCTAACCCCAACAGACAATTTTTAATGGTTGCCTGATGTTCATTGTCTGGATGTGCCATGATTTCTTCAGCCAATATGCTAGTCACAGACATGCAGGATGTTTTTTTATTTTTTGCCACTGGAAACAATCAGCAGCATTGCACGTACATTTTTGCCTACTTTTCTAACTGATTTCTCACCACAAATGTGTAGGAGCCAAATTGCTGGACTGAAAAGTATTTGCCCCTTAAAGGTTCTTTATATTTTGTTCCATTGTCCTCCAGAAAGGTAGCACTCACCAGTTCTTCCTTTCCATTAGGGGACCCATACTTCTCACTGTACCAACTTTCAGGGTTTTCAATGTTCTTGATAGATGAAAACAGCTCATAACTCATTGCTCTGTTTCTTTACTTAATTGTTGGTGAGACTAAACATTCTTCCTAGGTTTAGTGGCCATTTGTATTTCTTCTTTTATCAATTAGCAATTCATGCCATTTTTCTATTATAGAGCTATTTTTCACTAATAAATAAAAATTGTTTATATATTATAACCACACTGCCTTTCCTGCCAAGGATAAAGTGAGCAGTCCACAAATGTCTGCTTTTATGGTTATTATTACTATTATGTCAAACACAAAATAACTAAAACCTCTGGGTATAGTAAACACAAAGAGTAACCTCAAACAGGCTGTCCTCCTGTTGGTTCTGCCTCATGATCCCCAAGAGCACGTGATGCAGCTTTTATTTATGGCTCCAGCTGCAGAGAACACAGCCCTGACAGCTGTGGCCAGGTAAACCAGCGTGGGGGTCCTAACTGGAGAGAGAGAATGTGCAGGAGGGAAGGCCAGAGAGATAGCGGTAGCTTGGAAGCTGTCTGGCAAACAGAGGTTACATCCTAAACAAAGCAAAAAGCAATGTCATCCTTCCTGGCTCAGAAAGAAAGAGAATGAGTAGGCTCCACCTGCTATTTACCTAGGCTGAAACTTCAAAAGAAGAGGTAACCATTCCCTGCCTTGTGTGGACCAGAGAGCACGGCAAAGGCAAGAACCAAGAATGGACACACCTCTGGCACACTTACTTGTGTAGGAGTTTGGGAAGGCAGGGGAGGGGGAGGAGGCTGTGTGTGTACAGGACGGAAGAAGTGCTGGGAGCAGACCACAGGATGGGAGTGCTCACACCCACACCCCGAGCCTTGAAACAGCCACTTCTACTGAGAAGCTTCTCGCTTTGGGAATAATAATAAAACAATTTATGCCCCATGACTCAGTTTTCTGATGCTGGAGATCTACCTTACGAAAAAAATTCACAAAGTTTTTCATCAAAATTTCTAAGGTAATTAAATGACTAAGTGGACCATAGTGTAATCACTCAGTGGAAGATTACGCAGCCATTAAAAAGCAAGTGACAACAACCACCTGTGTAAAACAAAGTGTCAGTAATCACTTCAAGGTATGTTTACAGTGGTGGTTTCTAGATGATGGGTATAGGGGTGATTTCGTTTCCTTCTATTTTCTTTTTTATTATAGCTCAACTTTTCTAAAAAACAACATTTATAACTTTTATAATAAAAAATTAACTTTATTTCTTATATGATAACCACTTGGGAAAATACTTATGATATATATGGGTATGTGACAATTAAAACATGGTTAAAACAATTACATTTCTAAGGTAATTAAATGACTAAGTGGACCATAGTGTAATCACTCAGTGGAAGATTACGCAGCCATTAAAAAGCAAGGACAACAACCACCTGTGTAAAACAAAGTGTCAGTAATCACTTCAAGGTATGTTTACAGTGGTGGTTTCTAGATGATGGGTATAGGGGTGATTTCATTTCCTTCTATTTTCTTTTTTATTATAGCTCAACTTTTCTAAAAAACAACATTTATAACTTTTATAATAAAAAATTAACTTTATTTCTTAAATGGTTATATGATAACCACTTGGGAAAATACTTATGATATATATGGGTATGTGACAATTAAAACATGGTTAAAACAATTATGGCCAGGTCAACAAAGACAACAAGGGCCGAGCCTGTGGCGCACTCAGGAGAGTGCGGCCCTGGGAGCGCAGCGACGCTCCCGCCACGGGTTCGGATCCTATATAGGGATGACCGGTGCGCTCACTGGCTGAGCACAGTGTGGGCGACACCACACGAAGGGTTGTGATCCCCTTTCCGGTCACGAAAAAGACAAAAACAAAAAACAAAAAACAAAGACAACAAAAAGACTATAAAGAAATGACTCAAAATGGGTTATAATGAGATTAGTCATAACTTCTACTTATTTGGCGAAAAGTCTTATGTGAGTGAAGTTTCTGGTTAAGTATGCACTGAACATACAACTGAACTTTTTAAACCATTTCTTTCCCATTCAAATCAATTTAATAATTATCCCTCTAGTTTGACATGCAATGTCCTTACCAGGGTTTTTTCAGCTTACTAGTGTGGATCCTTAGAAACCAACAATTTTGATTGCTAAGAGAGGCTTCAGAAATTAATTTCCAAGCCTGATTAGGATCATAGATTTAGTAAATGTATTTTTATTTTTCAACAAAAGTTCTATGCAGGTTTACAAATTGGCCCATACACACTACTCACATCTTTGGTGAAGGATAAAGAAAGCAAGTATGACATTACTGCTATCTGAAAGAGGCAAGAAAGGTTACGCTCTTCAAAACAAGTTCATGATTTGTCCAGTAGTCAATGCATGCATACAAACAGCATAAAACCTTGATTAATCAGGACTCTGGTCTGGGACACAGTGAAAGTATGAGGCAAAGTGAAATGAATCATCTAATTTGCTGGGATGGACCAGAAACCCCTTTCTGTACCATCCATTAGGAAAGCCTTTCTAAAGGAGGATTGCTCCCAAGTGAGTAAAAATATAGATACACATAATTTACAATAATAAAATGTTCGAGCTGCACTTTTAGTGGGCTTCTCACCCTGAAGACCGTCTTTTAGAATCCCACTCTTGCTTCCTCTTGGAGAGTCTCTTTTGTGATTCCCGGGACTTTTCGTCTCCCAGTCTTCTTCCTCCTTATGAAATTATTTCTTCCCCACCCTCCCTTCCAGGCAGTTAGTGCTGCCTCTAACTCAGAGGAGACTCTTCCTGGGGAGAGCCATGATAGCAGCTTAATTCAGGCTCTGTTCAAGGCTTTAGAGAAAAGAACTTTCTTTTCCTTGTGTTCCTTTTTCTACAACTTTTCTTGCCATCAGATTGATAAGATTGAGGATCAAAAGGGCTCTGTGGGCTGTTTCAGTGTAGGCTACTGATGAACAATCACAACTGTTTAAAAAAGTGGAGGCCATGAGGCTGAGACGATTCCAGTACTTTGGGTTCCTATGTAAGCAGACTAAAGCCTAAAATAAACTGCAGAACAATATGAGAGCCTTAAACAATCAGAAACTGCCAACTAACCTCTAACTAGGGTCTTTCCACCAGACCATGCCCAAATAAAGCAAATGCCTCGCTGCATCCAATCAGGTAACTTTTTAACTTCGTTTCCACATTCAGTGCATGAAAGCCCACGGCTCACGCTGCTAAAGCAGAGCTCTCTGAACCTCTTCTGGTTCTGAGTACTGCCTGATTCATGAATAGTTCTTTGTTCAAATAAACTGCTAAATGTAATTTGTCTAAAATTTTTCTTTTAACACAACTCATATTGCCATCAGTGTGCCATAGCACTCTGTCTAAACTGTTACAATATAAGATCTAACTTTACAATGAAAGATTAAAAAGCAAGCTCTGTGTTTCTATTTCTCAAATATGCCCAGCTATGAACTGTTTAGCAGCTAAAAACAGTGCAGTTGTCTATCTGAGATGCTTCTATTCAATAAATAAGTCATCAGACCTAAACATAACGTTTGGTGCAACACTGTTTGTGTGGACAAACAATGGAAACAACCTAAAAGTCCACCAACAAGAAATGGATAAAATATAATCACACCCTGGAATAGAGAGAGGGGAAAATGACCACACAATGGAATATAGAGAGGGGAAAATGAATGAGCAAGAACTATATATATCAATATGGACAAATCTCAAAAGCAATGTTCACCCCCTCTTCCCCAAACAGAAATCTGAAGAAGGAGAGACATATAATTCCAATATTAAAAAGACTAAAGGCTTGCAAAACTATGCAACTAGATATCACTAATGGATAGCTATATATAACCAAAGTATAAAAAAATGCATGGAAATAACATATATCAAATTCAGATTAATAGCGACCTCTGGGGAGGGAAGTGTATGGGGAATGGGTACCCTGGGACTTTAGTTATTGCTGCAATAGTTTATTTCTTAAGCAGGGAGGGAGTTACATCGGTGTTCTTTAGAATATTATCTATATTGAGGGGGTTAAAATAATAATGAAAAAGTCATCTAGGTTATAAGAACATTTTTTTTTTCTCTAGTGGAACTCAGACTCCTTATTTTCATTAAAGAAATGTTCCTGGTAAATGTTTCACTGCTCATGCTGCTCTGGACCCAGGACTAGAAGGTAAAAATAGTCCTTGTGATTCACTGTGATCCCATCCTTCTCACCAGACAGGTCTTTAAAGTCCAAACCTTAGAGCAATAGTCATTGTGGATCTGCCTGGATGTACCCTCTGCAAGCCAGCCTCTGCCCCCAGGAATGCTGAGGTTGGCAGATAGCAAAGAATTTGAGGACTCAGTGATCTGACATTTGTTTATTCCCTCTGACCTGAAGTCAGTTGTTTCTTCATTGTAGAATTTAATTCTCCCTTCTTCTGCCTTCTACTGACCAATCTTTGCAGGTTTCAGCTTAAACATTTTATCTCCAAAACATCTCCTCTGACCTCCTTTGCTTCAGGTCTAGGTTAAGGATGCTCATGGAATCTTGAACTTGTTGTGTACTATAGTGTAACAGCCCATTTATGTAGAGTCTATAAGTTACACAGAAACAGAGGGTGACTCTCTGGTTCACTCCACTGTTCCCATCACCTATATAGCATCTCACAACTGTACATACTAAAAAAAATAATAACTGGATGCATAAATGAGAAAGTATGAGATCACTGAATGTCTGATGAGAGGAAGGACTGGGCAGGGATAGGGTACAGAAAGTGGATGCGACAAATATAGACCACACCTTTTCCATTTGTTTCCAAAAGACTGGTCCATTGTGAACATGGAGGCTGGACAGTGAAGCAAGTTTTAGCTCTGAGTGTCTAGCCTTG
>NW_007727476.1:399935-401830 GCF_000696425.1 Galeopterus variegatus | reverse complement strand
TCCATTGTGAACATGGAGGCTGGACAGTGAAGCAAGTTTTAGCTCTGAGTGTCTAGCCTTGGGCAGCTTGCTTAGTTTGAATGTCTATGTCTCCATCAATTAAATGATACTATCGAGCATATCTATGCACCTCAGAGATGGTTGCAGAGCTCAGTGCTCCGCATATCTGCTTGTTTGCTCTTTCCCTTCCCTGGAGAACACACAGTGAAATGATTAGTGGGTGTTGGTGGAGAAAGGGAGACCTCTTCTTTGCAACTTCCTCCAGGAGCCTTCTTCTAATTTTATAGCCCATTACCAAGCCATTTGCAGTAAAGACTCTCAGGAGACTATTTTTCTAAGGCAGCACAGGACATGAGTGAGTAGAGACTAAAAATATAGTGAGCTACAGAAAATGTTTAAATAAATGCATACAGAACTGAGACTTACAACAATCTACTGAGGGCAGGGAACACTTGCAGGCTGGCAGGTGGGGGGGGTGGTATATTCCTAATCATTTGGCTCAATTCACTAGAACATCTACTTTATTCCCCCCATCACCCACCCAACACACGTGAACACTGTACATGTGTATCTCTTTTATAAATATCAAACCTATTGTGCTGTGTTCTGGTGTAGTTACCAGCTGAGGTCTACAAGGCCACAAGCCTTTTGACAGGCAACATGATCATTTAATGGGATGGTGACTTTGGTGCTAATTATTCAAGGAAGAGATGGGCTTTCAGACATGAATTAAACCTGGCCAAGCCAGGAGAAGTCTGTCCCACACCCTGTAGACCTCACTTTTTCTTTAATTTATCCAAAGTGGTGAGCATAGTTACAGATGCACAGCAGGAACTTTTTCCTTGGCAATGGCTTAGACAGTGGTTCTCATTTCTGACCAGGCATCAGAATCGCCAGTGAAATTTTTTTTAAAAAAATTCAAAAACAAACAAAAATCGAAAATCCATCAAAAAGTGACTCAAATGTTGATTACATCAGGATTTAGAATTTCAGTACAACAAATGATACCGGAATCCCAAGTAAAATGAAAAAGACTGGGAGAAAATATTTTTCACACATAACAATATTCAGATTATATAAAATGTCAAGAATTCAGTAAGAAAAAGGCACGTTTGCAACAATAACAAAAAAATGACACCGAGTGGACAACTTACAAAAAGAAACATTCTAAGTTCATAAAATATGAAAAGGCAACCCCATCTCACTCAGGGAAATGAAAATTAAATCAAGAAATTACCACATTTTACCCTTTTTATTGTCCAAGACTAAAAAGGGATAATAAGCACAGATTCTTTTTTTATATAATTTTTTTATTGGTTATGAATAGTCATGGGATACAAAGCTAATTGTCACCACCGGTGCCCAAGATGTGATGGCCAGATCCATACTGGCAGCATGCCCATTACCACAAATTGTGATTATAACCTGTGTCCCCACCTGATTATCCCTGACCTCCCTCTGCATCGCACTTTCCCCTCCACTTTGTATCCATAGGTATGTTCTCTCCCTCTGCAAGGCCAACGCACCACTGAAGCACAGATTCTTAAAGGCATAGAAAAAGGAGTATTCCCATATTGAACTAGTGTTAGTATAAATTGTGATAGGACATTTAAAGAACAACTTAGTAGTTTCTACTAAAACTAAAAAATACCCATATCCTAGGAACAGCAATTCCACTTCTAAGTGTCTACCCCAGAAAAATATTTGCACATTACATAACTGTCTCCCCAAAATGAACAATGCTAAGTACTGCAGAATTGTCTGTGACTGCAGAAAATAGGAAACACCATGGATGCCAAATATAGGAGGATGAATAAATAAAATATGGTACACACGTTAGGAACTACCCTTCAGAAGTTAAAAGTTATGAACTTTACATATATTGACACATATAT
>NW_007727476.1:397832-399225 GCF_000696425.1 Galeopterus variegatus | reverse complement strand
AAAGGCTGGAAGGAACTACACTAAAGTCATAACAATGTTGCCTTGGCCAGGAAGTTTATAGGATGACAAGGAATGAGGGGAGATGAGAAAGGACTATAGCTTTACATTTAATGTTCTGAGGAGG
Source organism: Galeopterus variegatus (assembly GCF_000696425.1). Taxonomy (NCBI): domain Eukaryota; kingdom Metazoa; phylum Chordata; class Mammalia; order Dermoptera; family Cynocephalidae; genus Galeopterus; species Galeopterus variegatus. The sequence continues at coordinate 399,101 of NW_007727476.1, read as the reverse complement.
GAGGGGGGTTTTGGTAATGGGCCACAATAATCAACCTCATTGTATATCAACAAAATAAAGTTAAGAAAAAAAATTTTTTTTAATTTAAAAAAATTTTTAAAAAAGAAAGAAACTATGCTAATTTGTAATTTTTGAAACCATACTCATACATGAAAAAATGAGAGTATGTCAAAATGTTAACAGTGGTTTATAATGGATGGTGAAAATATGGGTAGTTTGTTTTCTTGTACCTTGATGCATTTTTCAATTTGGAATAAAGAAAGATGACCTGGAGACAGACACCCCTGCCCCCTTCCTCCAAGAAAGGGACACTGGGACCAGGATATTTGCATTACAGATGTGCAGAGACAGCTGTATTTAGCAGAGGTAAGGGGTATGATAAAGAGATCATGGAACCTGTGATCCAGGGTTCAAATCTTTCTTCACTGCACGTTAGCTGTGTGATCTTGAGCAAGTTACTCAACCTCTCAGAACCTCAGTTCCCTCATCAATAAAACGAGAGTACTGCCTTCTCAACTGAACTTAATGAGGATAAAATCAAGAATCATATATGCCTAGCTATCACATAATGTGGTTCCACAAATACTAGAATTTGGTTCTCTTCCTTAACTCAGCACTTTAAATGGTTGTAACTTAACTCTAAATTTTGCCTGTTAGTAAGGGTGGAAGGTATGCTGGCTTATACAATTTCTAATCGCAATTTCTGAAATACGTTTGGGGGAAAAAATACTAACAACAACTCTTTACCAATCACCCATACAGTGACCTCTGTTTCCTCCTCTGTAAAATGAGTGTAATAGCACCATTTACTGACCTGGGCAGTTAAGATTCTGGATAATGCTTCAAATAGTTCACCCAGAGTATGCACACACAGACAGATACACACACACACACAGATACACACACACACACACACCTCTTCGGTGCATTCCATCCAGTTCTGGTAATTTAGTTACTTGTGGCTTATGTATTAGGTTGAAAACATCTTGTTCATTTACTATTACTTAATCTATTAACTCTTATTTAGGCTTAAGGGACAACCTCTCAAGGAAAAAATGCTGATTAACTGTATAATACAAAGGCTAAAGAGTTACATGGAAACGTTTTGTCACTCAGAAAGTACTCTGTCTCTCATCTCTACCACTTATTGCTTGATCTTGCTGATTTTTTCCCCCTTTGGATAGCCAGGTTTAATTTTTTTAATAAACTTTTTTTTAGAACAATTTTGGATTTACAGAAAAATTGAGAGGATAGTACCAGAGTCTTCCA
>NW_007727476.1:391040-397822 GCF_000696425.1 Galeopterus variegatus | reverse complement strand
ACTCTTTACCAATCACCCATACAGTGACCTCTGTTTCCTCCTCTGTAAAATGAGTGTAATAACACCACTTACTGACCTGGGCAGTTAAGATTCTGGATAATGCTTCAAATAGTTCACGCAGAGTATGCACACACAGACAGATACACACACACACACACACACACACACACCCCTCTTCGGTGCATTCCATCCAGTTCTGGTAATTTAGTTACTTGTGGCTTATGTATTAGGTTGAAAACATCTTGTTCATTTACTATTATTTAATCTATTAACTCTTATTTAGTCTTAAGGGACAACCTCTCAAGGAAAAAATGCTGATTAACTGAATAATACAAAGGCTAAAGAGTTACATGGAAACGTTTTGTCACTCAGAAAGTACTCTGTCTCTCATCTCTACCACTTATTGCTTGATCGTGCTGATTTTTTCCCCCTTTGGATAGCCAGGTTTAATTTTTTTAATAAACTTTTTTTTTAGAACAATTTTGGATTTACAGAAAAATTGAGAGGATAGTACCAGAGTCTTCCAATATACTTTGCAACCAGTTTCCCCCATTATTAACATCTTACATTAGTGTGGAACATGTGTTGCATTTAATGAACCAATATTGATACATTATTATAAATGAAAGATTATACTTTATTCAAATTACTTTGGTTTGTATCTAATGTCCAATGTTCTAGGATCTCATTCAGGATGTCACATTACATTTAATTGTCATTTATCTTTAGATTCCTCTTGGCTGTGACAGTTTCATGACATTCTTTGTCACTGATGACCTTGAAAGTTTTAAGGAGTACTAGTCAAGTATTCCATTTAATGCCAGCTGGGATTTGTCTGGTCTTTTTTTCTCATGTTTAGACTGGGGTTATGGGTTTGGGGAAGGAAGACCACAGAGGTAAAGTGCCATTTTTATCACATCACCTCAAGGGTACATATCATCTACATGATTTATCACTGATGATGTGATCTTGATCATCTAGCTGAGGTGTGTTTGTCATGTAAATTTACTTTTTCTTCTCCCCTTCACACTGTACCCTTTGGGAGGGAGTCACTGTGCAAAGCCCACACTTCAGGAGTGGGCAGTTAGGTTCTCGCTCTTTGAGGATAAAGTATCTACTTAAACTACTTGGAATTCTTCTACCTGAGAAATCTGTCTTTTCTCCATTTATTTATGTACTCAATCACTAGATTTAATTTTATTAAAGAACTCAGGGTAAAAATTAATTGGCTCAATCACTTCTCAGCCTTTGGGCTAAGATCAAGCGTAAAAAATAATTGGCTCAAAAATAATCCTTTCGAGAATCCAGGGCAAAAGAATAAAAAGATTCTAATTTACTTTGCTTGAATTTAAATTCAATTTCATTCTTCAGTGAACATTTAAAGGATATAAAACTCTGGGTCTGTAGAGGATATGAAGATGGCTGAGACAAGGCTCCCTTCCTGAATAAACCATCCTCAGGGCCAGACAGAAATGTGTACCTCGAACATGGCAAACAGTACTGCAGTAAAAGTCAAAAGTGCTTTGGGAACACTGGGCATTGATTCCAGGATCCTCCTTAGATACCAAAACCTGAGGATACTCAAGTCTCTGATAATTGACAATAATTAATCATATGTATTTTCTCAAATGGTTAGAAGAGAGAAGCTCAAATGTTCTCATCACAAACAAATGATAAATTTTTGCAATGATAAATCTATTAACTACCCTGATTTGATCATTACACATTGTATACAGTTATTGAAATATAACTCTGTACCCCATAAGTATATACAATCAATATGTCTCAATGAGCAAATAAACAATTACTTTAAAAAAATAGATAGTATTTGCATATAACTTACCCACATCCTCCTGTATATTCTAAATCATCACTAGATTACTTATAGTAACCTAATACAATGTAAATGCTTTGTAAATAGCTGTTAGACTGTATTGATTTTTAATTTGTATTATTTTTCATTGTTTTATTATTTGTTACTTTTTTATGTTTTCAAATATTTTCAATCGGCTGTCGGTTGAATCTATGAATAAGGAACCTGCCTGTATGGAGGTCCGACTATAATTAATTCAAAGAATTCTTATTAAAAGAGGCCTGGCTTCCCAGGTGTGCAACCAGTGCAGCCCTACAGGGCTCACACTTGGGGTTTAATGCTCTTTGTAGCCCTCCTGAAATTCTTAATAATGTATCTTTGAACTTGAGTTTGGTAAACAAAGTCCAATGGGACAATGAAGCATGTGCTGGGTGCTGAGAACCTCAGCTCACGTGTCATGCCACATTCTGCCCCTTCCTCCCCTTTACAGCATGGGGTCTAGGAGGCTTGTTCCTCCCTCCTTGTCACTCTGGGCCCCACCCAACCTCCCCTTCCCTGGCCTCCCCATGCCACTACTGCTGAGCTCTGCCCAGAGTGGTGACCAGGTAGCATAGGGCTGGGAGGTAGGGGTAGAAGCCCATGCTCGGCTGCTAGCCTCCTGCCTGTGGATTTGGCAGGTAATTTAGTGGGTGACTTGTCCCCACATGAGCTCCTCTTCCACGCCCTTCCAGAGGTTGCAATCTCTTGGGGAGTCACCCATCACTATGGGTTGTGCAGCAGGTCTATGGGGAGGGGAGATGGACCTGCCTACCCTCGACAGGGGCATGGCTTTCAGTCTAGCAGCTGGCAGAGGGGGAGCCCAGCAGCTAGTGGGCCACAGTGCCCAAGGCAGGTGAGCTCAACTAAATAGCAAATAAAGAGCACCATGGCAGGACAAGAGAGAGACCTCAGAAGAAAAGAAAAAGTTTTATATTTAGTACTTTTAACAGCTCTTTTTTATGCCTTTTGAAGAAGAGGTCCCACATTTTCATTTTTTCACTGGGCCCTGCATTATGAAACCAGTCTTGTATGATGCAATACTAAATAGCAGTTATGTGTGTAGGTTCTGGAGTCAAAATGCTTGGCTTCAAATACTATCTGCAGGGCTAGTCAGTTGGCTCAGTTGGTTAGAGCACAGTGTTATAACATCAAGGTCAAGTGTTCAGATCCCCAAACCAGCCAGCTGCAAATAAATAAAATCTCCAGTATTTACTACCTTAGGCAAGTTACTTAACCACTCTAAGCCTGTTTCTTTCTTTGAAAATTAGGGAGAGAAATAACCCCTATCTCATGCTGTTTTTATAGATTGAATGAGATCATGTCTGTAAAGTTACCATCGCTGAGAGACCTTCCCATACTCCACTCCTGCTCCACAGCTACTCGGAACTTCTGCTAGGTCCTAAAGTAGGCAGTTTCTTTTCCTTGCAGCTTCTGTGTATCCCCCACCCCACACCAAGTACTGAGGACATCATAGGTTTTCATGAAGTATCTCATTATACACAGACAGATCCAAAAATCATTTGCTTAATGCATGACCAAACACATATTGAGTGCTATGTGCACAGTCCTGACCAACATGCTGCCCCTGGCTCCAAATCAGCTGGAGATGTCACAGGAAAATGAGTACAAAGCAGTGTATCATCAGATAAGAAGAGTCCCAGCTAAAACATTAGCAAAGCACTTGGGAAGAATCTGGATTACAAAACCTGTTTGAGCTATATGAAGTTTGGATGCCTAGCTAAAACCCAAATCAGCATTTCCTAAACACTGTTCCAAGATGTTAATAAATGTTTTCAAAATTAAATGGGTCCACGGTCAAATAAGTTCAGAAACTAATACAAACATTTCCCTGTTAGAATGGCCTCAGATGCATTAGAATTTTACAGACTCTAAAAGTCCTATAGCAAAGAAATCAGATACAATGATATGAACCCAAGTTTCCCATGATCATGGAATCTCTTTAATCATAAGAAATCTATGATTATTATTCAATGTCTTGAATAACATTAGCTGTTTTTTAGACCATAGCTTAGGGTTAAGCTGCTTAAAAAGAGGGATGGTGACTTATTTATTATCTTATGCCTAGACACAGAAGATACTCAATATTAATTTAGTGAATGAAAGAATAGCTCTTCTATTATATTTTTGTCTAGTCTTTAACTATGATCATATGCAACATACATGTAGGCATTTTACAAAACTCATAATTTCCTCACAAAATCCCTGTTAAAGCTGGCAAGGCACAAAAGAATAGCTCTTCTATTATATTTTTGTCTAGTCTTTAACTATGATCATATGCAACATACACGTAGGCATTTTACAAAACTCATAATTTCCTCACAAAATCCCTGTTAAAGCTGGCAAGGCACGTATTATCAGCACCATACTATAAATAGAGAAACTGAAACTCAGAGATTTTGAATGACTTAACTAAGGTCACACAGTTAATCTAAGAGCCTGAGCTAACAATCAAGTCTTTGAATTTCAGTTCCTATGTTCTTTTCATTGCATCTAACTAGAAAATAACACAAAAGTTTGCTATGCCATTATCCAAGACAAACATAAAGAAAGCACTTACCTCAAATAAGCGCAAGACTTTGGCCAGTGCACCAACTTCTTCTCTGAGTGAGAAGATGAGTGATATGTCACCATTTTGATTGGGGTTGTCTTCAATATAGCTTGTTTCCTACAGGGTTAGATGCACATGGTTACAATGTTTTCCACAGTTTAGCAGCTTATTCCTATAGAACCTCCAAGGAAGACACAAGCATGAATTCTTTCTTGTAGTTAAGCCTTGGAATACAGTGAGCTATACACATACTACACAGAAGTATGTAATATGGTGGAAAATAATTAAGTCACAGGCAATGAAATGATAAATGATGCTACTTGGTCAGTTTTCAACTTTAAGAAGCTTTGATTATTCACTGATGTTACCAGTCAACCCTATAAAGTCAATTCCTTTTAATGAGCACCTGCTAAGTACCAGGCACTGTTCAGCCTCTGAGGTATACGAAGATAAATAAGACATGCCCTATCCTTTAGGAGCTCACAAGTCAATTCCTTTTAATGAGCACCTGCTAAGTACCAGGCACTGTTCAGCCTCTGAGGTATACTAAGATAAATAAGACATGCCCTATCCTTTAGGAGCTCACAATCTGACTTAATAGACCCATATACAACAAACTAACAAATCCTTTGAGGTGATATAATATGGTTCAAAAAGTGTCCCAGGAAAACATTGAGAAATACAGTGTGGAAAATACTAAAATCAGAATATACACAGGCTTTTGAGTCCAAAGTCCTTGGTTGGAATTCTCTCTCTTGCATTTACCAGCTGGACCACTTTGGGCAGATCACTTAGCTTTCTTGGTTTCATCTGTAAAATTATGCTAATAAGCCCTGTCAAAACAGTATTCAGATGATGAAAAAAGAAAGATAAGTTTAAACAAAATACTAAGTAGAATAATTAAGAGAAATATATAAAAATAATGGAAACATTTTAAGTACACAAAAATGATCTCTTGGTCTTTGGCAAAAATCTCAGAAAGCATTAAATTGTTCCTGTATTCTGGGATCTGAGTTATCCAATTGTTGAAAAAGGGTCACAATATACACAAAAGTACATAAATAACCTATTAGAACTTGGATGCCTTAAATTAAATAGCCAAGAATGTTAAGGATCTAGCACTAACTACGTGGATGTGACCGCAAACTAAGTTGGGCTTAGGGCTGGCATTCCAGAATTTGCCAAAACATTTGCCTAGGCTTTACAATGACATACAAAATTCTATGTGTGCCCACCAATGAACAGCATGTGCCTAAGACTGGGAAGAAAAAAAATATGGAGAACAGTTACTCTCTTGTAAGCAAGTTAATGAAATTAACAGAATGGATGTTACATCATCTCAATTAGAGAAGTCTGTGTTAGGCAGACTCTTATCAGCATCTCGGAAAAATAAGCCCCGCTTGAATACTGATGACTCTTAGGACAAAATTCTGTCAATTCAGAAAATTCAGATTTTTCCAGAACCTCACATAAAATAGGAGTGTGGGAGAAGAACCAAATTTATCAGCAAGTATGAATACAGGGATCTTCAAATGAATTAGAAGACCAAACAGTTAAATGTCCCTATTTGGATCATGATGTTACCTTTCTAAAAAAAAATTTAATGTACCATTTCTTAAGAGCCTATAATGTTCAGGTATTATAATAAGCTCTTGATTTGGATTATCTCATTTAATTTTTGTAACAATCTCAGAGGCATATTTTATTATGCACCAAGCTTTCCTTTTTATTGATGACAAACGTGACGTTTAAAGAGGTGAAGCAACTTGCCCATACTTACGCAGTTAGCAGTAGAGCTAGGACCTGAACTGAGGCCATTTGGTTCCTGTATAATGTCTATGAATCACAACATCCTGCAAACTCTCCCTACTCCCTCTTTTAAACCCTGCCAGAGACATGCAGATGCGTCTTGACTTCAGTCTTCTTCTTCCTACCAGAGAACACTGAGCCCTCAGTCCTTTCCAGTTTCCTCAAATGACAGAAGATTACTGTTTCTAGTTCATTTGGCAACTTTATTTGCTCCTGTTGGCCTCCAAGAAAAGTGAGAGATTCCTGATACACCTCAACAGATGACACCTTTGACTAAAGCAATTCAGACTCAAATGCGCCCGTATTTGAAACTCAGTCACCCCACCCTCAAGCCCACCCCATTCCTATGTGTGTCCAGCCAATCACCAAGTCCATTCTGGTCTTCTCCAGAAATGACTCTTGGAGTCAGGTCCTTCTTTTATTCCCACTGCCATCATGTGAGTCCAGCTCTTAGTGACCTGCACTGATCCAGCCTAACAGAATTTCGTTCACATCCCACTCCTACTCAAAATCCTTCAAAGGCTCTCTTGCCATGGCCATCAGGATAAAATA
>NW_007727476.1:389022-390277 GCF_000696425.1 Galeopterus variegatus | reverse complement strand
CATCCCACTCCTACTCAAAATCCTTCAAAGGCTCTCTTGCCATGGCCATCAGGATAAAATATCTCTTGCTGATAATCAACAGTCTGCTTGGTACCTTACCTCCCAAGGCCCACTCCCAGGAACCTCCCCTCCAGCCAAACCTGTTTCCTCCTTGCCTTTTCAACTCCTCAGTATGGTAAATCACTGAATCCCCTTTCCAAAATCTCACCCTTCCTCATTGGCCCTTTTGGGTCTCATTTCACTCAGAAAACCTTTGTGCCCCTCAGTCTAGGTGAATAATCACTCCTCTGTCTTCACTTTCTATCTGACTTCTGATACCCACATGGAACTTGATAACTGACTCACATCTATTCCAACCCCCTCATGCTATACATGTGAAACTTAGAGCCGAAGAGAGACAGTGATTCACCTGAGGCTACACAGGTAGTGGAGGCAGGTCAAGAGCTCAGGCTCCTAAGTATCATTTGGTCTATGCAATTCCCTCTGCTATGGACATAATGTGGGAATTCAGGCCTCTGCTTCTTGCAAGGTAAGGGATTTACGCTGGTCTGGCCACCAGACAGTTACTCATTACCACTCCCCACAGCCTACATTTTGCCCATGCCTATTCTCACTTTCTCTAGTCTCCCCAGACATTTTCTAAATCACTGTTTCTCAGTGCATGTTTCTGGGGTCGATACTCCAAAATTACTCATTGATTCCTTGTTATAATGCAGGTTCCTCAATCTTACCCAAACCTATCAAATCAGAATAGCTGAAGTAGGTTCTTAGAATCTGCATTTTCAAAACCATCCCAGATAATTCTTAGCCACAGAAAATTTTGAAACCACTGAAAAATATAATACTTTTTAAAAAAATTCTGACTTTTCCCAAATGATTCTGCAAATTCACCTTTACATAAGGCACTATTGTTTGTGGTTATTAATATCAATACTAGGGCCTGCCATTCACTGAGTACCCACTATGTGCCAGGAGCCATACTTGGTACCTTTTACAGTTAATAAGCATCATCGGCAGCAACTAGCACTATTCTAAGGGTTTACATGAAACAGCTCATTTATTTTTCCCTATGGCCCCATGAAGTAGGTGCTGTTATTTTGCAAATGAGGAAATAGATCAGCAAGGTTAAATGGTTTGTCCAAGGACACCCAGCTAGTAAGTGGTGATGGAGTTTAGATGTGTTGTCCCCTGCAAAACTCATCTGGAAATTTGGTCTCCAATGTGGCAGTGTTGGAAACTGATTGAGTCATGGGGG
>NW_007727476.1:378682-387794 GCF_000696425.1 Galeopterus variegatus | reverse complement strand
GTGGGGTCAGAGTTGCAACAGAGAAACCCCAACAGCACCATGCCTAGTGGAACCATGAGAGCAGGACCACCATGGAGACCCCAGACCTGTGGAGCTACAAGAGTGGAACACCAGCCTGGGAGAGGTGAAGTGTAGTCCAAGACCAGGAAAGCCATAGGAGCGGAGCTGCCCAAGGACTTGGGGACACAACCCCCACACTGGTGTGCAGAGGCAGTCGAACATGGAATCAAGGTTACCTGATTCACCAGCCTTGAGATTTAATGCCTGCCCTGCTGGGTTTCGGACTTGTTTGGGACATGTTTTTCCTTTCTTTTGGCCTATTCCTCCCTTTTGGAATAGGAATACATACCCAATGCCTGTTCCACCATTGTTATCTTGGCAATATTTAAATTTGGTTTTGTTTTTGAGGTTCATAGCTGGAAGGACTTTTGCTTTTGGTCTCAGATGAGATTTTGGACTTTGGACTTTTAAGTTGGTGCTGGAGCAAGCTAACACTTTGGGGACTCTTGGAACAGAATGATTGTATTTTGTATATGACAGGAACATGAGTTTGGGGCGGCCAGGGGCAGAATGATGGAGTTTGGATGTGTTGTCCCCTCCAAAACTCATGTGCAAATTCAGTCTCCAATGTGGCAATGTTGGAAACTGATTGAGTCATGAGGATGAATCCCTCATGAATGGATTAATGCTCTCCCTGGGGGAGGAGGGATTAATGAGTGAGTTCTCGCTCTATCAGTTCCCAAGAGAGCTTGTTGCTTAAAAAGACCCTGGCACCTTCTCTCTCTTTCTTGCTTCCTCTTGCCATGTGATCTGCTTGCACCCGGCTGCCTGCCACTTTCTGCCATGAGTAGAAGCAGCCTGAGGCCCATGCCAGATGCAGCTGTCCCAGAATCGTAAGCCAAATAAACCTCTTTCCTTTATAAATTACCCAGTCTCAAGTGTTTCTGTTATAGCAACACAAAACGGACTAAAACAAAAGGCAAGGACCAGCTGATAACCCAGGTGCAACAACTCCAAAGCCCTTATTCTGCCTCACAGTGACAGAATCAACTGCGACAACAGCTTTTCAGAGTGTGAAGTGGTGTGGCCTAGGGTGGGTTTGGATTCCGGATTCCAGAACTACTGTGTTGACCCAGCCAGTCATGTGCCCTTGAGCAAATCTCTTCCAGAATATGTTTTTATTGATTCATAAATTCTTCCTTATTTGTTTTCAACAACCATGTGAGTTGACTTACAAACACATATACTCGGGATGGGTAAAAGTCAGAGAAAAGTAGCTCAAAAACTATAAAGGAAGAAATAATGCAAGGAGAAAGAACTTTATTATAAACAGGAAGGAAAGAATTTTGATCATTGAGCAATAGGTCGAACAATAGAAATACATTCTCTTTTGTTGTGTATAACAAATTCATTCTGTTATCTTTGGAAAAAAGCAGTTTTCAAATTTACAAGCAATATCCTTTGGTGAGGATATGCCAGGGGTACTAACTTCCAATCTTACTGCTTATTGGGATCATGGTAAGAAGTGTGTATGTGAATGTGTGTGATTACACACACACACACACACACACACACACACACACACACGCACACACACCTGCAGTGTAAGACTACTGAAAACAAGTTGCAAACCTCCTGGAAGGACACAGTGTATCTCCATATCCCAGCATTTCTACACAGGAGAAAGCACTGAAGTAAATAATTGTACACAGCTGTTGGAGTCAGATCTAGGTTTCAACACTGGCTTCACTGTCCTTAGCTGTGATTTCCAAGTTCCCCTTATCTTCTATACCATTACACTGCTCTATTTGTCTTCACAGCACTTCTATCTATAGGAAATTACATTATATGTTCGCTTCGTTCGTTTTTTTATTGTATGTCTCCTGCACTGTAATGTTTTACTAGGCCAGAAACTCTTCTGTGCCTGGCACACAGTAGGTGCTCAGTAAGTCTTTCCTGGTTGAATGAATGAGCCAAACCTCTCTTACAGGATTGTCATGCTCATTGCACATATAAAACAACTGACATTTCATATGCCATGATCAAATGGTGGCTACTTCCCACAGTGTGCCTTATATCAGGATTATGTCCAGTATGTGCCATTTATCTGGGTTGGAAGCTTTAGGAAGGCATAAATAGAGTTTCTTTTGAAGACTGTCAGAGCTAGGAGTCCTAAAGACCAATCTAGTACAACAGCCTCCACCCTAATTTTACAGACACCAAACCCAGCCTTCTCACCTCAGTTAAATGACATCCCCACTACATAGCTTAAGTAGATCAAAGAGGAGAAGATGAGAACCCAGGTCTCCCGCCTCCACATCCAGCAGACCTTCCATGACTAGGCTAGACCAGGCACAGTGCCTGACTCAGTGTTCATCGTTCCTGCCAGTGTTCAAGATGCATTTTGTTAAACAAACAAATCAGTTTTGGCTGGACACATATGGGCACTTTTCTATGTTCCAGGAACTGTACTAAGAGCTTTATAGGCATTATTTCACTTAATTATCATGTCGACTCCAGAACATGGGTATTTGTATTTCTGTTTTCCAAGCGAATAAACCTGAGGCTCTGCAAAGTTAAACACCCTGCTTTCGATGCAGAGGTGATTCCTCTTTACTAGTGCCCCAGTCATTGGTAGTGACAATTTGTAGATTCTCAGCCTAAGTGCAGTATAAATAAAGCTTGAAGTCCCCATGCCTCCCTAACCAGATTGCTGCTCCCAACCCTCTCCCACAGTTGTGGGGGCACTACTGCCAGTGACACAAAAAGTAAATGGAGGATGGAGCCAGTATCTGTTCTGGGATCTGACTCTCACATTGTCCCTCTTCAGCACTAAGTTTTCCTGTCTCCCAAGCACCGCACACCCTGTTCATATGAAGTCTTTCTTTTAGGATCCAAAAATGGTCAATGCAAAGTTCTGCAGTCTCTCTAGTTACACTAACTTTAACATCAACCCTTCTCACCTCTCCAACCCATTCTCTACAGATGATTGATCTCTCTAATCCTATAGATGACAGGTGCCTGCAGACTCAGGTGACCTCCCAGGTCTGCTCTTTACATCTGAATCTGAGTCCAGGAGTACAACTTTCTGCCCTGGGTGAATATATATGTCAAACTCAAGATCGTGTTTTCTGCAATTGTTTACCTCAAGAGAATGACAACAAATCCTAGAGAATGGAGTAGTCTCTGGGCATTATTCCCACGTCATATCTAGGGTTCTTTCATATTTCATGCCCAGGGCTAACTCTTGTTCATTTTCCTCTCTGCTTAGTTTCTCCCTGCCCAGGTCTGAGAAAGTCTCTGAATCCTCATCATGCCTCATCCTCTCTCCAAAGTGAAAGGAAGATACAGTTTCTCACAATTTTTTTCATTTTGGTACCTGGCTGAGAGCACTTTACAAACATCACCGAAGATATTGAGAAGAACCCCATCGTCTCACCCGGATCATTAAGGACCAGCCCCTTCAATATACAGAAAAGAAAGCAGGCAACACAGAGGGCTGATGACTTGCCCAAAGACACACAGCTATTTGGTGGCAGTTCTGGAAGCCAGATCCCCAACCCTTAAAGCAGTGCTGTCTCCCCTGAAAGCCACCCACTTGAAACCAATTGTTGAGGATGCACTTTCTTTGCTGACTTCCTGGACGTTCTCAGCAAATGAATTCAGACTTCTCGGTGAGCTCATGAAACTAGCAAACACCAGCATTTCTCAGACCTCTTCATGCTCCCACCCTAGCGGGAGTGGGGTGGACCAACTCCCCTGCCTGAGTAGCAGAAGCCCACCCTGGCTCACCTGTCCCAAGTCGAAGGATTTCCTCCCGAAGCCTCCGTTCTCCAGGACCGCAGCTGACATGCTGGCTCCCCGCGAGCAAGGTCTCTAGCAAGGCAGGTTTGCAACAGCAGGTGTGGCCGAGGGTTTTAACCTGGTTAGGGAGCAAAGGAGACGTTCCAAAGGGTGTCTCCTGCCGCGCATCCTGGCACAGTAACGCCCGCGGTGGGCGTCGTCCTGACGCAGTGGGCGAGGGCAGCCCTGTCCTGCTCCAGGTCACCGGTCTTNATGCACTTTCTTTGCTGACTTCCTGGACGTTCTCAGCAAATGAATTCAGACTTCTCGGTGAGCTCATGAAACTAGCAAACACCAGCATTTCTCAGACCTCTTCATGCTCCCACCCTAGCGGGAGTGGGGTGGACCAACTCCCCTGCCTGAGTAGCAGAAGCCCACCCTGGCTCACCTGTCCCAAGTCGAAGGATTTCCTCCCGAAGCCTCCGTTCTCCAGGACCGCAGCTGACATGCTGGCTCCCCGCGAGCAAGGTCTCTAGCAAGGCAGGTTTGCAAACAGCAGGTGTGGCCGAGGGTTTTAACCTGGTTAGGGAGCAAAGGAGACGTTCCAAAGGGTGTCTCCTGCCGCGCATCCTGGCACAGTAACGCCCGCGGTGGGCGTCGTCCTGACGCAGTGGGCGAGGGCAGCCCTGTCCTGCTCCAGGTCACCGGTCTTGGGCGGCTCAGCGGGGGAGGAGACGAGGGAGAGTGTGGCGAACGCGGGAGGCCGGCCTTGGCCGTCTGCCCTGGATGGTGAGAAGCAGCCAGACAGCACAGGGCCACTTGTGCCCTGGCAATTAGACAGGGTTGGCACTTCTGGGACTCTCAGAAGCCTGGAAAGCGGGTTTTCTGCAAATGGAATAAACTTGGGACCACCCGGCGACAACAATTATATGAATAATCCTCCCCCACCCCCCATAGAAACAGAGCCATGATCCTAATTTAGATTGGGGAGGGGGGAGGGGTCCCTTCTATGGAGAACTAAGCAAAGTGCCTTGCTGCCCTTTGACTTCAGAGAACTACAAGTTTGTGAACCATGAGCTCAGCAGCTAAAGAGCCTGTCCGGGTAGAAATCCAGCTGTGTGTTCTCCAGCTTTTTACATAACTGCTGGGAGCAGGGAAAAGAGGACCGTAGAGCCACCTTGCTGGATGTTTTAAGAATATAAAAAAGAATATTAGTACAGTTCTTGCCACTCAGTAAATGGAAGATATCGTTTAACAGTATGTCCACATAAATTTGAAAACAGATAATTATTGAGGACCTGTACTGTGTGCTAGGTGGTGTCCTAGGCTTTGGAGATACAGCAGTGAACAAAATAGAGGGCCCTTATGTTATATATAGTACCATGATAAAAATAAAAATAAAAAAATAAAGGGCCCTGCCTCCCCTACCATGCTGTCATTGGAGTGTGTAGACAGAAAATAAACAAATAAATAAGTTTAGGCGGGGTTAAGTCTTCTGGAAAAAATAAAATAGGAAGATGGGCTAGGAGTGAGCTGATGGGTGTTGGGGAGTGGTCTTCAGGTAGGCAGGAAGATGTCATTAACCCCATTTTTGCAGGTGAGGAGAGTGAAGTGGGAAATTCATCTCCAACAGATGAAAGAAAGTGTAAAAGAACACTAGAAAGCCAGAGGTTCAGAAAAGGCATAAAAATCAGGGATATCATGGCTTTTAGTGCCTGCTCAGTATTTATCCAGGAGAGGATGATGGACTGTGTGAAAACAAGCCAATAATAGAGGTTGCTAGAAATCCACCCCTGCCCCTCCCATGATTCTTTGGTCAAATGATCAAGCATCTGCCAAAATAAAAAAAAAAAACATTCGGGTTTGGGATTCAAAACAAGTGGGTTGACTCCTGGTTCTACCACTGATCAGTTGCATAGCTTTGGTCATGTCTATGCCGTAGTTTCTTTGCCATTAAAATGGGGATTTTAAGAGCTGTTGTTTAGGATTCCTTAAGCCTCCATAATGTGCCAGGCTTTCTACTGGCTGCTAAGAATATAGACACAATATAAGTATAATTTCTGTCCGAAAAGAGTCCATGGGTGTCTGATTGATATTTCCCATGGTTAGTTGGAGCTCAGTTTTGAACATGAAAGGCCAAGTCCTTGACTTCCATCCTCAGAAGAAACTGTATTCTTTATCTGACACTAGTATTTTTCCAGTGGTGGATGCAAAATGCAGTGTTTCCCTCAGCCCCGAGATTGCCTTAGAAACATCCTTTCACCCTTTCACCCTTTCATCCTTGTGACCACACCTGAAACATAATGGGCCTGCAGTAAATAAAAGCAAACAATACTAGCTACTTACTTGCATGCTATATGAATCAAATTATGTCCCCCCCCCAAATTCACTGAAGCTTGAATTATGTCCTAACAGTTTTATGTATTAGAAACTTGGTCACCACTGTGACTGTTAAGAGGGTGGGAAATCCTATTATGGTAATTGGGGGGGGGGGCCTTGAAGAGGTGATTAGATTGTAGGACCGTGCAGTAGTGAATGGATTAATAATGGTGGTCAGGGGCGTGGTTCTGAGGGCTTTAAAAGAAGAAGAGAGTCTGTCTCTTTCTCTCTTTGCTCTCTCTGCTTCCACCATCTTGCAATGTGAGACCCCTGGGTCACTGTCACTACCACCAAGACCTTCACCAGATATGCTCCCTGGACTTTGGATTTCCTAGCTTCTAAAATTGTAATCAATAAATTTTGTTTTCTTTCTAAATTACCCAGTTCCAGGTATTTTGTTATAAGCCACAGAAATGAACTAATACACATGCACACTACGTGTTAGATGCTGTGTCAAGCTCTCCACATCCATGGTTTCATTCCTTACTCTCAACAGTCCTAAGAACCATGCATCCTTTCTTTATAGATAAGGAAACTGAAGGCTGCGAAGTTTACATCAATAGCCCCAGTTCAAATGTTTCACTGACTCCAAGACACTGGCTCTTAAATACTCTTTTTTTGCTTTTTGAAATGAGGACAATGTGACTTTTAGGACAACAAAATGATAGCCCTTTTATTTTCTCCCCACACCAGCTAAAAATAGAATTCTTCATCCTATCTCACATAAAAATGCCCCAGATCTGGGTTGGGAGGAAAGCACACTTAATTGTCTGCTACCTCAGAGAAAAAACACTAACAGCTTCTTTAAAAATAATTATGCTGGTAAAAAGAGAAAATTTATCTATGCACTAAGAAAAAAATGTGCTTGATATGAGGTTGCTTGTGACAAATTTTGTAGATGATTTTTAGCTATCTCCCCCCACACACACACCAGTTTGAATGGAGTACAATGTGTTGGTGTTACCAACGAGAAAAGTGCTGGGTGCTAAGAAAATCGAGACAGTGCAAGTCTAGAAGAAGTGTCCACAAGGTCAGTCTGTAGAACACTGAGATATTATTAATGGTCATGCAGGGGTGGGCACCATGTCACAAGATCAGCAGCTGTGTACTTGGCAAACTTTGAGCTGACCTTCACTGATTTAGAAGTTGAAGATTTCCTAACCATTGCAGGTTTATCAGCCCTTTTTATATAATCTCATGTGCAGAGGGTTGAGTTAATCATAAATCATGAGTTCATGGCACATAATCAAAACATACACAACCCCTCTTCTATTTATTCCCTCTCTTTTATCTTCATTCCCCATTTCCATTGACTTTCCCCAGAGGCAACTTCTCTAATACTTTTGATATTTAGCTTTGAACTTGTTAAATGCATAGAAATGTTTGTGCATATATGTATTTTCCATGGATATGTAATGTTACAGTATAGATTTACTATACTATATAGATGTCCTACAGATTCCATAGTTTCTTTTTTCCCTCAATTGTGTTCTTAGGATCTAGCCATGCTGCTGAATGTGCATCTAGTTCTTTGCTTTTCTAACTGGTGCAGAATATTCCAGTGTGTACCCACCACATGTGACTTCTGCATTCCCCAGTTATGAACATCAAAGCTGTCTCTAACTCTCCACCACCCCAGACAACACTGTAATAAACATTTTCGTTCTTGTCCCCTTACAGAACTGAGAGAGTTTTTCTGGGATGGAAGAATGGGGTTCTGAATCGTAGGGAACGTGCATTCTTAATTTCACAAAGTACTGCCAGATTACCCTTTAGAGTAGCTCATACCAGTCCATGTGCCCACCGAAAGGCAAAAGAGTTCCTGTTGCTGGGTATCCCTAGTTCTTGGTATTCTCCAAAGGTCAGAATTTTTGCCAATCTGATCAACATAAAGTAGTATCTTTTTGCTGTTTTAAATTTGCATTTCTCTTATAACTAATGAGCTTGAGCATCTCTTTATACACTTACCCCTCTTAGCTTTCTCATGCTGTGAATAGTTCATTATATTCTTGTCCATTTTTCTACTAGGATATCTGTCTTTTCTTGTTGATTTGCAGCAATAATTTTTATGGTCTAGGTATTAGCCCTGTGCCTTTGTCAGTCACTGAAGATACTATCTCCCAATATATCATCATCAGTTAACTCTCAGTTGGTATTTTTTCTTGAGCAAACAACAGAAAAACAGGTAATTCTGATACAATAAAAGTTCATCTTTTTAAATAATTTTGTGTTTTTTGTGGAGTGTTGTTTACGTCCATCTCCATCCCTAAGTTACAAAGATATTCCCCTCGTCCTCCTATCATTGCTATAGTTTTATCTTTCACATTTAGTCTATTTGAATCTCTTCTGTCTATGAACTATGTAAAGAACAAGGTGCTTGTTTTTTGTTCTCCCTCCACGAGTCAATACCATGTGCAAAGACTTTTCCCCACTGACATTTTTTTTTTTCCTTTTTGTCTTTTTTCGTGTCCGGCAATGGATCGCAACCCTCATTGTCACGCCCGTACCGGACCGGGACCGGCAACGGGATTGCAACCCTCGGTGTCATGCCCACACCTCGCCCAGCCAGTGAGCGGGAACTGGTCTGTATGTGGGATCCAAACCCTCGGTGGGAGCGCCGCCAGGCTCCCAAGCGGCGCACTGTAGCAGTGCGCCACGGGGCCGGCCCCCCACTGACATTTTTCATGTTGGAGTTTTCTGAGATGAGATGAAAGGATCTCTTCTCAGATGCACAGCAGGAGACACCTCTTTGACTTTGGTACCACATGCACAGTTTAGTAAGCTCCCATTTATACCTGTCTCTGAAGTTTAATTTTATTACATTGGTTTATTCCATTGTTTCTCTTCTGTGTCATGATCATTCTTCACTTATTACTACAGTATGGTTTGGTAGCACATCTTAATATCTGTTTGACAAGTCCCCTTCTTGCTCTATCTTTCCCAAAGTTTA
>NW_007727476.1:359059-378179 GCF_000696425.1 Galeopterus variegatus | reverse complement strand
ACAAGTCCCCTTCTTGCTCTATCTTTCCCAAAGTTTATTTATATATTAAAGCTTGTATTAATGTCTTCCATATTTCAGCTGAAATTTTGATTGGCTTAGCTTTGAATTTATTGGTTACTCTAGGGACATTTGTGTAAACGTAATAGTAATAGTAGGCATACATGCTAGATCCCAGTCTTATGAATGCAGCAAAAATTCCTCCATGAACACTGTGCTTGATGTAGGTGTTTTATGTTAATTCTTGCTATAATCATCATCAAATTTACAAAGTTTGGGGCCGGCCCGGTGGTGCACTGCTGTAGTGCGCAGCTTGGGAAGCGTGGTGGCGCTCCCGCCGAGGGTTCGGATCCCACATACAGACCGGTTCCCGCTCACTGGCTGAGCGAGGCACGGGAGCGACGCTGAGGGCTGCGATCCCGTTGCTGGTCCTGGTCCGGTGCGGGGGCAACACTGAGGGTTGCGATCCGTGGCCGGACACGGAAAAAGACAAAAAAAAAAAAAATTTACAAAGTTCCTTTTCTCTCTAGAGTACTGAGGTTTGTTTATTTTTATCATGAAGTGTTAAATTTAACAAGTGCCTTTTCTGCATCTTCTGAGAAAATTATGTGATATATTCCTTTTTTAATCTGTTAATGTGGTGAATTCCATGGACAGATGTTTCAGATATTAAACTATTCTTGCATTCTAGGATAAACCTTACTTGTTCATGATATATTAATTTTTAGTACACTATTAGATATGATAAGCTCCTTTTTATGTAGATTTTTAAATCTATGTTTATTAGTGAAATGGAACTGCACGTTCATTACTTGTGCTGTCATTATCTTATTTTGAAGTCAAGATACAGTAGCCTTATACAAAAAGTTATACAGATTTCCCTGTTTCTATAATTTATGGAATAACCTATAGAAGCTAAAAATTATTTGTTTCTTGAGAATTTGGCAGCCCCTTTTGTAGATTAGTAGATCATATTTCAACTTATTTAAGTATTATTGGCCTATTTATGCTTTCTATTTCTTCTTATTTTATGTTTTTCCAGAAATTAATTTAGTCGATCAAGGTCTCAATGAAATAAAGATATTACTGTTCATAACATTATTTTCTTGTTTTTAAAGCCCTACTGTGTCTATATTTATTTTCCTTTTTTTGTTTAGTATTTTGTTTATTTGTACCTTCTCTCATCTTGCCAGATGTTTGACTGGAAAGAATTAGCATCTCCTAAAACTGTTCTACTCTAATATTTGTGTTGTCTTCTATTTCACTGATTTCTCCCTACTCTTCTTCATTATTTTCTTGTTTGAATGTGCTTTGTTGTTTCTTTCCCAACTTTTTGGGATGAATAGTTAATTCATTTGTTTTCAACCTTCTTTTTTTTTTCCCGATAAATACATTTAAAATGAAATATGTCTAAACACTATTTTAGCTGTGTCCCATTAATTTGATACATTTAGTGTTTTCACTATTGTTTAGTTCTAAGTTTTGAATATAATTTTTTAAATAACCCTAGAGTATTAGGAGTATATTATTTAAAGTCAAAGTACTTGGAATATTTTTAGCTTTGCTTTTCATCTCTAATTGTATTACTGGTTATATATGGTTATATAACCATAATTGTATTACTGTATATATGGTTAAAGCGCCAATCATTTTTTTGATTCCTTGAAGATTATTAAAGGTTTCTTTAGTGGCCAGTTACTATGGTCAATATTTGTAAAGGTTCATGCATGCTAGCAAAGAACTGGCATTCTTTATTTCTTGGCGCTCTCTCTCTCTACACATATATATATATATATATACATATATATATGTTTGTATGTACTTACATTTCTTCAAACTTCAAAGTTTGTGGAAAAATGGAATTAAAGAAAATATGAATTTTTCCATAAATTTTTTGAAGACCCCTCTTGTATGTGTGTGTGTGTGTTTAATAAAAATGGTAGTTGGATATTTTAACATGCCCATTTCAAAAATTAATAGATTAGGTAGACAAAAATAGATATAAAATACAAACAATACATTCAAACATATTTAGATATAGATTATAAATATGTGTGTGTGTGTGTGTATATATATATATATGTATATATCGTGTTTTAAGCTAATCTAATAGTTTCTGTCTTTTTAGTGGTACATTTAACCCATTTACATTTGTTATAATAACTTTTCTGCTAGGACATATTTCTGCCATATTACTTCATATTTTCTATTTCTTGCATTTATATTTATTTGATTTTCTCCTTTTTAATCTTTCACTGGATGGATAGATCAAGTTTTTGTCTTCTGACTGATTTGAAAGTTATTCTTTCTATTTTGATTCCTTTGCTGGTTATCTCTAAGTTATGTATATTTTTATTTATATGTAATATTTATTTTGCTTATTTATTTTTAAAGAAGTGAATATCCACATGGATTAAAAATAAAAAAGTAAACAAAAATAGTGAAAATTCTCTCACACTCCCCTGCCCTTTAGGCAACTGATTCTCTTTCCCAATGACAATTTTCTCAGTTTCTCTCAGATATTTTTAAGCAAATATGCATTTGTGTTTGTGTCCACAAATAGTAGCATACTATACATAGTTCTATACCTTACCCTTTTAAACTGTGAAATTCATAATGAATCTTGAAATCACCCTGTTTACTACATAAAGACCTTCTTTGTTCTTTTTTAATGATTCCATTGTACTTCTTTGTATGGATTATCATAATTTATTTAATTAGCACTCTGTTGACAAATACTTATGTATTTCCAGTCTTTTGCTATTAAAAATAATGCTTGATGAATAACTTCGTATGTGTGTTATTTTACAAATGTGTCAGAATACATCTGTATGCAAAAAAATACTGTAAGTTGAATTTCTGAGTCAAAGGCTATGGGAATTTATAATTGTAATAGATATTAACAGATTATCCTCTAGTGGATGACCATGTAATTTATCATCTGAACCGGAATTTTTTGATAGTGAAAGCAGGTGCTAGCTATAATTACACTGAAACAACAGGGGTAAATTGGAGCTATCCCAGGCAAATTGTTTTTTATTGTCTCACAATTCATATGGGTTCTACCAATTTTTGCTCTACCAGCAAAATGTAAGAGTGTATATTTCCCTATACCTTTTCCAACCCAATGTGAGGTTGCATACCTCAGTACTGACAAACACCAATAAGTAAGTTCGGATTCACAGAAAAACAAGACATAAGTAAATCAAACATGTCTGCTGAGTCAGAATTTACAACATTATTGTCTCACAATTCATATGGGTTCTACCAATTTTTGCTCTACCAGCAAAATGTAAGAGTGTATATTTCCCTATACCTTTTCCAACCCAGTGTGAGGTTGCATACCTCAGTACTGACAAACACCAATAAGTAAGTTCAGATTCACAGAAAAACAAGACATAAGTAAATCAAACATGTCTGCTGAGTCAGAATTTACAACAAAAAGATTATCAATATTACCTAGGGACAAGCAGGGGTGTAAGTTTCCAGCCTGTAATCTTCACTAGGGATTACACACTTGTGGATGACAGTAATTAGGTGGATGAGAGGTATATAAGACCTTATGGAAGCTCAGCTCCCCACTTCGCACCCAGCCAGATGAACATGAGACTGAAGCAGTTCTGCAAAGAGTTTTGACTAAATATAACACCCCTTGGTCAGGCATAACACATTCATCTTAGCCACGCATTTCACAATCTGATGAAGAGGATATAGCACAGGGCACCCTTAGGCCTGAGCAAACCAGGCAGGATAGAGGCCTAGGCTTCATTCCTAACCCCCACCCCTGACCTCAGATACACTGAACTGTAGAAAGTACATGTTCTTCATGGAGGCATCTACAGTTGTAATCCAGTATTGGTGTCCTCAGTACAGAAAAAAAAAAGTCCGAATCCTGATTTTTTCTCTAATGAGGTGTTTTGTATGTGCCTTGGAGACTTCCTACTGGAGGTTTTTAAACAGTCCAGTGATCCAGACTGATAATACCTGACTTAGAACCACCCATCCTATAGTAAACTGTCTCTTTTGAAGTCATCTTATTACACAGCCTATTTCAAGGAAAATATACCTTTGTCCTGGCAATGATGGAGTTCAGCTTATTCTCACTGTGGCCGTCTGTCAATGCTCTATATTAAAAGAAGCCAACTAGTTTCTTGTCTTTGTACATGAGTTAGGCAAAGTCCCTACAGCCCCTAAGTTCCAGAGGAAATAGATCAAGTTCTTTGATAACCTCTCTAACTTGGTGAGCAGAAAGGATCCCCCCTCCCCTTTCAATGAAGAGAAAAATGTCACCGCACACTAACAAATCTCTCTCTGATGAAATTCTCTTTCTAGTCATTTGTTTTGGTCTCCTAATCTCTCCCTATAAATCCTTAAAGTGAGTATGGAGCCAAGGGTTGCAAAATAGGCTTCACTGTCTCTTAACATGTCCTGTATAGAAAGTCTCCAACTCCAAACAGCAACAACAAAACAACCACATTTAACATGATATTAGAGAAGTAACTATCTATAAGTTACTACCTATAAGTTTCAAAAAAAAATATTCCCTTGAATATTTAACTAGGTTCATGCCTTTATGCAGAATTTAGAAAAGGAGAAAGTTGAGAAGCAATTTCCACGGCATTTCTATGTGTCTTGGATTACCTTTTCAAGGATATTTGCACATCAAAAAACCTTGGAAGCTGGAGATGGTTTCTCCCCCAAGTCAGAGGGCAGATTTGTTCCTGGTTAGTATAAGATAGAGAACATCTCCATCCATGAAGACATTCCATGATAATAAAGTTTTTCTCCTATCCTCAGAGAAGATGTGCTTATATTCCAGAGTAAAAATTATGCCTGTCTTTGGAGAGTAGGGAAGTTGCCATCAACCCCTTACATGTCTATATCCATATCTACATATCTATATCTATATCTATATCTATATGATCAGAGTGTCCTAAGCTCAGCGATTCCCAGCTGTGAAATAGGTCCACCTGGATCTACTCTGCGTTGATGCCCATGAGGCTTGGGTGACAAGAGAGCCAATGAAAACGTGAAGCTCATTTTGCCTATTGTGTCCTGAGGAGTAAACTATCTAAATCCATTTGGTCTCATTGTTTCCTTACTGAACTACTTTATGGAAGTGTGACAAGTCTACATCTGTGACACTAATGTTTAGGGACTGCTTGACCCCTTGACAGGGAAGAAAGGGAGCTGTGGTATGTACAGCTAGTTGCCTCATTTTCTTTCCTTCTCTCTCATGGAAATAGAAACTCTGAGTGTTAGCTACCCCTGAGGCTTCATAGAATAAAAACTGCATTTCTCAGCCTTTCTTGCAGTTGGGTGTAGCTACAGGTCTAATATTTGACCAGAGAAATGCAAGGAGAAGTAGTCTGTGCAACACTTAAGTGCACTTAAAGAAGGTATGCCCTTCTTCCATTTTCTTCTTCTTGCAGGTTGGAATGCAGAAATGTTGACTGGAGCAGGTGGAGCCATATCAGATTATGAGGTAAATTTATGAATGGGAGTCATGCTTTTCAAAGCAAAAAGAAGAATAAAGAAAGAAGGAGACTGGATCTTGACAATGTGGATCATCATCATACAAGAAGCCTCAGACTGCCGATTTAGACTTTGATATAGCAGAAAAATTAACTATTATTTTGTCTAAACCCATTTTAAAGTTTCTGTCACTCATAACCACACCTAATTCTAACAATATAGGAGACATAGAAATTATATTTAAGATGGATTTTTCTGTCTGATAATTCCTCTTTCCACATCAGAATTTAAAGAACAATGCAATGTCTCATTGCAAAAACTAAGGAAATTCCCATTCTGGAAAGCCAGTTTTGCTCATATGCTTTTTCAGAACTTCATTTTTATGACATCCTTCTTTTTAGTTTAACTTTTTCCACACAAACAACCCAGAAATCTGAAGATCGCTATCAACCAATGCCCATACAAACTAAACGCAATTGATATATGAAGTCATGGTGTTCATCAAAATAAAATTCAAGGCAAGCTATTCCAGGAATTCTTAGCAGAACTTAGATATTACATTGAGTCATAATAAAATCAATTAGTAAATCAAGTGATTTGATTGAAGGTCTATTAAATGAAAAAAGTGTACTTGCATGATCTCAAGACTCTGGAGCCATTTTATTACATCCCTTCTTGGCAACATCAGAGTGAGATCATTGAGTGCTGTCATTTGTGCACTCAGTCATTGAACAAACATTTGTTGAAAGATGTGCTATGTGTCAGGAACTGTTCTAGACATTTGCATGATCTCAAGACTCTGGAGCCATTTTATTACATCCCTTCTTGGCAACATCAGAGTGAGATCATTGAGTGCTGTCATTTGTGCGCTCAGTCATTGAACAAACATTTGTTGAAAGATGTGCTATGTGTCAGGAACTGTTCTAGACATTGATGAACAGGACAGTCAAAGTTACCGTTCTCACTGATTTCACTTTCTATTAGGGGACATGAACAGTAAACAAACAGACCAAAAAAAAAAAAAAGGCAAAATAAACTCAGTATCTATCATGACCAAGAAGAAATATAATTTTTAGAATAGGTATTGTAAGAGATTGTTTCAGGGTGACTGCTTTAAGTTAGATGCTGAGGGAAGACCTAGTCAACAAGTTAAGGTTTGAGCTGAGAATTGAATTCTGGGAAGGCTCCAAATGCAAAGATCTGGGGGAAGAGAGTTTCTAGTAGAGGGAAGACCTGTACAAAATATCTAAAACATGAGCAAGTGAAAACATACATAGGCAAGTCGTGGCTGGAGTGGTGAGAGTGAAAAGCAGAGAGATGTGAGCTGAGTTTGGAGAAGTGGGCAGGGCCAATTCATGTAACTGGTTGATCATAACCAGTGGTGGGCTAAAGCCAGCATATACAGACTCTTCAGAGCCTATTTTCAAGAATTTCATGAGCATATCACTAAACACAATCATGATTAAAAACTAAATTATGTAAATTTGTACTTAAATTATTTTAAAAACAAAGGTACTAAATACTCAAAACCCATTACCTCCAGTTATTTTATTGCACTTTATTACTGCCTATGCTCTTAAAGTTATTTCATGTCCACTGTGTCTATGTGGTAGAAATACTACATAATTTGTTACAGCACATCTTTTCCCAATTTTGTGATCAGTGTCATCATATTTGTAGCTTGACGTCAGTCACAGTGTGAATATTTATACCACGGAAATCAGCAAACATTACCAATCACGGTTGCTTGTTTTGGTGGGGCTGGGTGGGTGGGTTGGTAAACAACTACTACCACCCCAGGACTGGATTGAAACCAGATGCCTCAGAGGACAGAACAATGTCACTCAGGAATTAAAGACATTTAGGGGCAGAGTGGGCTCAGCCACTGGTTTACAGATCAGGGCACATCAGACCCAAGCAGAGTGGGGTAAGGGTTGGTCTGAAGAAAAATCCAAGGTCAAAGCTAGGGGAGGCTGCCACAATGGCAAGGCTTAGGAGGAAGGGTTGGTAATCAGTTTGTCAACCCAAGTATCACCTCTTCCAAAAATCTTTCTCTGACTCACTACTCCTAGCACCTTGAAATTTCCTCTTTAAACTCACAAACTCTCTTGTGGTCCTCATTTCACTCCTCTGTCTTCTATCCTAGACTAGGAGTTCTCAGGTCAGTGACCAAATCTTAATATTTCTAAATTCCCAGAACTAAGCAGGATGACTAATGTATATTTTAAGTGCTCAATTATTGATAGTTTAATCAGAAATGTAAAAGAATGTGGACTAAAATGTTCAGGGAAACATTACTCCAAGAAGTGTAGGGAGAAATGAAATCTTTAGCAATAGGGGAATAGTTAATTACAGTTCATTCACATGATAGATGCAGCCACAAAATACATTTTTAAATCATCAAAAAGTAT
Organism: Galeopterus variegatus; assembly: GCF_000696425.1. NCBI lineage: Eukaryota > Metazoa > Chordata > Mammalia > Dermoptera > Cynocephalidae > Galeopterus > Galeopterus variegatus. Next base: position 370,296 of record NW_007727476.1, on the reverse strand, counting down.
GATCTCTTCAAATGCACACAATTAAACTAGTTACTGATAAAAGATATAAAGGCTTGTATTCCTCATTATGTAATATGTCAAAAAGCATACACCAAACGGATGAAATCTAGGAAGAGGCGTCTTATCTAGATTGTGAAATTAGGAAAATATTTTGGTTGTCATACGTGGCTACTTCAAGAAGTCTGTGGAAAAATGGAATTAAAAGATAAAACACATCTTTTCATGAACTTTTTGAAGACCTCCCCCCACCGTAGTCATACTTTTCCATTTAAATGTATGTAAGAAAGAGAAGTTTCACAAAAAAAAAAAAAGTTTGCCTAAAACATTTGCCCAAAGCCATATTGGATTTCTAGTTAGGCATAAATGAGCTATCCCTCAACTTTATTCTATTTCATTCCCTCTGGGAAGAGAAAGAGACAAATATTTATTCAGCACAAATATTTATTCAGTACCAGGTACATTGTAGTGGTTATCTTACCTAATCCTTCCTACACTTCAGTGAGGTAGGTTTTTAGTATTCCCATCGCATGGATGAGGGGTCTGAGATACTGTGGTCTTATGGGATGGGAAGAAAAGACCTAGGATGGTGATGTTGGGGCTGTAAAATGTCCCCATTATCCTCTCCCTCTGGCTCTCAAAGGAAAGCAAAGTGCTTAGTGCAAGGGAAGGTGGCATAAAGACCCCTATGCATTTAGAGAGCCCTGACCCCTGCAGGGCCTCAGTAGGTTTGCCCATATGAAAGCTTGGGTCTCAGTGGCTGCAGTCATTACTCATCTAGTAAAAAATTCTGGTAAGTGCATACACTGAGGCATACAATCCACAAGACAATAGGGAGCTCAGTTTCTTGGTAAGACACAGATTTGATTTTCTTTTTCTAATTCCTCTGTGTCTGTCTTACCGGGGGAGGAAGCTGGCCGAACTCTGACTAAGGTTAAGGAGACACTTGGGGGACTAGAAGTGAGATTCATCCATCCAGTCTGAAGATATTTATTCAGCTCTTGCTATAAGACAGGCACTGCTCTAGGTTCCAGAGATACAACTGCCTCCGTGAGTTTCTGTTCCTTTGAGGAAATGGACCTCAATCACTCACAGGAGTAAATTCAAATTTATAATCATAACAAGTGCCATGAAGATAATGTACACAATGTACCAAGAACTTTCTCCAGGCAGTTTTTTCAATCTAAGCATATAAAGTAGAAAATATAGAGAAGAAATGGGAAGGGAAGAACCTGGAACCTTCCAGAACCTTCCAGGCAGAAGGAGCAGCATGAGCAAACAATGAAGAACATGGTTGAAGATGCAGCTGGAGAGCTAGTGAGAGCCCGACCATGCAGGTCCCTGTAGACCATGGTAAAGGGTTTTTATCTTTATCCTGAAAGAGTTGGAGAGCCATCAAAGTATGTAATCAGAGGTGGCTCTATGAGATTCTCATTTTGACATGACCCCTCTGGCTGCAGCATGGAAAGTGGAGTGGAGGAGAAGCAAGGGCAGTTAAGAGGTGACTGCAGTTATCCAGGTGAGAATTGGCCATGGTACTGTGGACTAAAGTGGTGCTGAGAGTGAAAAAAGTGGAATGGATTTGAGAAAAATTTGGAAGGTTGGAAAAAAGGAGCCTATTTGGATACGCTCCGGGCAAGGATGAGAAACAGGTCAAAAATGACTCCTAGGCTGCTAAATAGATAGAGACAGTGCCATTTGCTGAGGAGCCTCTGTCCCTGCTCTTAAAGGACCAGAGATCCATTTGAGTTGTTCTCTCCAGGCAAACTGTTGAGAAGATCCCTGTGGAACTGGGACTCATTGGGATATTAAGTAAAAGGAGGAAAACCTAAACCTTCCTTTATGTGTTTTCTTTTTAAAATCAATTTGTATTTTACTTTTTTAATTTACAGAGTAATTTTGCATACCTTATCTGTAAAACACAGATTATTATTCCCATTTTGAAAATGAGGAAGTAAACTCTGAGTAGTTAAATGATTCGTGCAGAGGCACACAGGCCATTGGAGCCAAATTCCATGATCTTTTCACTTCATTTCAGCCAATCATTCATTTGCTCATTTCATACATTCAGTATGTATTTGCCTCCTACTCACAGGCACCAGAGGCAAATTCACCATAGAGCTAATGAAGCTTAAGCTTTAGGGCCTTGCATCTACAGAGGCTCCAAGGCTTTTAAGGGAGCCTAGATATTGGTTTACTTGGTTACATATGATTCGCTATTTTTGTCAAGTTTCCCAAATTAAGATCATTAAAGCACAATCAAGTGAAAATGCCATCTCTTTCCACTCTGACCTCCTCTCCATCACATTCTCATGTCCAATGGCCACAGACATCTTTGAGATCCAGCTAAGATGAAGATACATTCAGTGTGCATTTAGTGGGTACATTTGTGTCATTTGCAGTCACTGTCATGGAGAGTTCAGTTATTGCTGGTCCTCCAGGGGTAGGAAGGGGTTCCAGGAACACTTCTTGTGTTAGTCCATTTCTGTTGCTTATAACAAAATACTTGGAACTGGTTAATTTGTAAGAAAATGAGATGTATTGCTTAGTTTTTGAGGCTGGGAAGTCCAAAGTCCAGGGAACACATCTGGAGAGGGTCTTCTTTGGTTGTGGCTTTACTGCAATGCAGGAGTCTCACACTGCAGATAATGGTGGAGCAGAGAGATTCTCACATGCTCTCCTCTTAAAGTCCTCAGAGCCACACCCCTGACCACCATTATTAATCCATTCACTAGGGCACATGGTTCTACAATCTAATCACCTCTTCAAGGCCCCACCTTTCAATTACCATAGTATCACCTTTCAATTACCGTAGTAGGATTTCCCACCCTCAACAGTTACAGTGGGAATTAAGCTTTTAATATGAACTTTGGGGGACACAATTCAATCAGTCCACAACATTCCTACTACCCACTGTGCTGAGTCACTGGGTCTTAAGGTCATGAGAAGAAGTCTTAAGAGCATGTTCTATGGTGTGCAGTTCTCTTCAGTCCCTGGTCAAAACAGAATTTCTCTCCTTGTCAGGAATTTACTTGATAATGAAGCATAAATAATTAAAAACACACACAATATTTTTTCCCCTTTTGTGATGAGATTGTGTGAAATCGATTTATCTGAACTCCTGGGTTTGTATGTCACAAATCTATAGGAATTCTACAAACAACTAGTATATTTGTGTGTGATGTGATAAGCCTTAATCATCCAAGGTATCAATAATAAACAAATTTCAATCATAGGTTACAGAAAAAATGAATTATCTTTTCATTCTTTGTAAAGATAGTCACATGACCAAAGGGCACACACCAAAAAATAGAAAAACTTACTGCAGAAGTTTATTAGGTGATTCATTAACAGATTATGTTAATTTATATAGTATTTGTGGAATTTTGCCAGCTTTTAATAATACATGATTTTATTGGATTTTTGTTCTAAAGACATATTTTCTTAATCTAATTTTATATTTAAAATTTTGTATTCCTTTTCTTATATAGAGCTCAAAGTTTTATAAGTCTCAGGCTCCCAAAATTTAAATCTACCCCTGCACAGAAGCCAGGTGAACCAGATAGGAAAAGTACCCTGCTCACACCCAACTTTAAGTCTATGAGAGGGTATTGGCAGCAGGGTGGGTATGTGTGAGGCTGGGCAGAGGCCAGGTACTATGGGAGAGCACAACAGGTGCCCCTGATTTGCTCTAGGGTTCATGGTGACAGTAGAGAAGGAAGACAATACCCAAGAGAAATAAGAGGGGAGGATTTTTAGGTAAAATGAATAGCCTGAGCTTGACATAGACATAGCATTAAATCTTCACCAATGGATCTAAGGTTCATAAATTGTTTCTAATGCAAAGCTTTAATGACCTCAGTTTGGGAATTCTTTTTCCATTGCTGCTTCCCTAAATTTCATTGCCTAGCTTCCCGGGGGAAGTCAGCTGCCCCTTCCTTTGGTCTCTCTCAGCACACTATTGGTATTCTGATTTTGCATTCAGAATTGTCTTTTTTATTATAACACCAAGGTCAAGGGTTTCACTGTCCATACCAGGCAGCTGCCACAAAAAAAGAACCAGAATTGCAAAAAGGAATATTGTGTGAGCTTCCTAAAACCCAGGACAGAGTTTTTCAATTTTTGCATTCTGAAACCCACCACATCCTTGGCACACAGTAGGTATCCAATAAGTGTTCATGCAATAATATTTATTGAGCTCCTATCATGTGGCAGGTCCTATTCTGGACACCTAAAACCAATAAAACCACTGGCAAATGAAATGGCCACAGTCTCTGCCCTCCTGGGGTTTATATTATAGTGTCTGTTGAAAGACTGAATGAATGGTGATTTGTGTGCTGAAGCAGCTCATGGAAAGTGATGTTAGGAAAGGGGTTTGAGGAAGTCAGAGTCTTACCCCTCCAGTCCCTCTTCCATAGTTCCAGACTTGTCTTTCATGGATACAAAGTATCACCTCTCTATTTAAAAATCTCTCGGTCCATCACCAAATCCATCTGTTTATCATTCAAGGCTTTCCACAGCCCAGCCCACCCTGCCCAACCAACCCAACCCCTCAGCACTCATCAACACACATGTCCCTTCTCACATACTTTTGGAAATATTTACAAAGGATTGTGACAAGTTATCAGCCCTGATTGTGTGATACCATCAACATTAACTACACTGAATATTTATTAAGTGCCTGCTACATGCCAAGCTCTGTGTGTTCCTTGGAGAGAAGACCAGATTAATTTCCTTGAGGTTAAGAAGATGTTCACATGAAGAGATCACTGGTGATCTTAGGGAGCCCATGCCAAATGGTAAGTAACACTACAGACATGCAAGAAGTGGGGAAGATAGTTTTTCTGAGGTCGCTAAAAGTGTTTTGCATGCCACTTACTCTGTCATGGATGCATATGCCTTACACCATCTAAACACCTTTGGTCCCACCAAGTCCATTCATTCATTCAACAAGTGTTTATTGAGCATCTGCCTTGGTCCAGACACCATGCTGAGTGCTGGGCATGCAAAAGGGGACAGAGCAGAATTCCTACTCTTATGGAGCTTTAAGGGCACTGGACTCATCCTAAGAACAGTGGGAGGCCATTGAAATGTTTTCAGTAGAAGAGAAAGAGTGTATGTTATACTTTGCAAAGATCACTTTGCCTGGGATATGATATAAAGCACCATTTCTTTACACCTCAAGGCCTTTTATTCATGTGACTATGTCATTTAACAAGATCATTCTGGTAGAAATGAGAAGGTATTTGGAGGAGATGAAACTGGGGGCCGGCCCGGTGGCACACTGGATAGTGCGCCGCTTGGGAAGCGCGGCGGCGCTCCCGCCCGAGGGTTCGGATCCCACATATGGACCGGTTCCCGCTCACTGGCTGAGCGAGGCGCGGGGGCAGCACCGAGGGTTGCGATCCGTTGCCAGACACGGAAAAAGACAAAAAGACAAAAAAAAAAAAAAAGAAACTAGAAGCAAGATGACCAGTTGGGAGAATATTAATATAAGGCAATAATGTTAGTGATAAAGGTTTATACATATCTTTTTCACTAATACACACACACACACACACACATACTAGATATAGATATAGGTTTAGGTATAGATATATTCACACTTAATTGTTAAGATGCAGTGATTGTGGAGTGGGTGTAAAAGAGAGGCGAGACTGCAGAATGGCTCACAGGATTTTGGTTTGAGTATGTGCGTGGATAATGTCGAGCCCTAACATGCAGAAGACAAAATAAGGGAAAGATTTTAGGAAATAACAATGATGAGCCCAGTTTCAAATATGTTGCACTTGAAACACCAGTGGAATGTTCCAAGACTGATGCTGGTCCCACAAGTTTCAGATCCCAGGGAGAGGTCCAGGCTAGAAAAAAGAATTGGAGAGTCATCAGCAAAAGAGGTGGAAGCTAAAACCCAAGGGCAGCATGTGTCATCAGGAGACTTTACACTGGGGAAGAGAATTTTAAAAGTAATTACTGAGAAAGAAATGATGAGAGGGATGAGAACCATGGTAGCAAAAGCAGGAGATGACATCAGGAAGAGGCGGGTGGTCAGCAGGGCCAGATGCATTGGAGCAATCAGATAAAAAAGGGCGTTTAGCAAGGAGTAGTCATTGGTGAGTGTATTAGTCTGGCTTCTCCAGAGAAACAGAACCAACAGGAGATAGATAGATGATAGATAGATAGATAGATTAGATAGATAGATAGATAGATAGATAGATAGATAGATAGATAGATAGATGATTGATAGATAGATGGATGATGGATAGATGGATGGATGGATGGATGGATGGATGGATGGATGGATGGATACATAGAGATGGATGGATGGATACATAGAGATGGATGGATGGATGGATGGATGGATGGATGGATGGATGGATGGATGGATGATGGATAGATGGATGGATGGATGGATACATAGAGATGGATGGATGGATACATAGAGATGGATGGATGGATACATAGAGATGTATTATAAGGAACTGGCACATGCAGTTATGGAATTTGAGAAGCCCAAAGATCTGCAGTTAACAAACTGGAGACCCAGGCTATAATTCCAGCTCACAAGTCTGAGTTTGAAGGCAGAAGTATGATGCTCCAGCTCAACGACAGGCAGAGGATGCAAATTCCCCCTTACTCGTCTGTTTTTGCTCCAGTCAGGCTGTCAACAGATTGGATGATGCCCACCCAGATAGAGGAGGTCAATCTGTTTCACCCAGTCTACCAATTCAAATGCCAATCTCAACCAGAAACACCCTTAGAGACACACTCAAAATAGTGTTTAACCAAATATCTGGGTATCCATGGCCCAGTCAAGTTGACACATAAAATGAACCATACAGTGAGGAGCTTTAGTGGAAGAGTAAACCTCAGAGGAGTGAGATAAATCACGAAAACATGGTGTAGACTATTGTCCTAAAAAAATTGGACCAGTGAAGGTGGTCATAAGGTCAAGGAATGGGTTGGCTTTATTATTATTATTATTTAGGATGGAAAAGTAAGCATTTTATAAGTTCTAGGTCTATGGACTTATCAAACTTTCCAGACCGAGCTGGAGAGAGACCAGGTGGGGGAAGAAATAGAGCTGGAGAAAGGAGGACAGAGAGACGTAGAGCAGAAGTGAGGATGAGAAAGAATCAGAGCGCGAAGTCACAGCGTGGGGGTGGAAAGTTAAGAGGTCCATGATGGAGCTTTTCTGAGTGAAGACAAAGCCCAAGATGTAGCCTCGAAGGGGGTGGCCGAAGGGAAGCGAGGCTGAGGCTTCTGTTGTCAAGAAAGTCAGGAAGTGAAAGGTTCTGCTGCCAGGTGGGTCGTTCCCATGGCCCTTTTCTTCTCCAGGCAAGTTTCTGACTGTTCGTCAGGGCCAGCATCAGAGGTCACCTCTGCAATAACTTACCCATCCTCTCCTCCCTCAAGGTCACCAGGACATCCCCTTACCCAAAGAAAGTATATTTACAGGACTAGCCTAACATTTTTATCCGAAGAAATTAGTCCTTCACAGGTCTGAGTAATGGAAACGATCTCATCACCTGGACTGCCTCTCGGGAAGTGAAAGTTCTCTAACTTCAGCGTTCAGAGGGACTAGCAGGTAGCTTGTTGAAAGGGCTGGTTCACCAGATTCAGATTTGGTGGGTCTGGGATGAAGCTTCGGAATTTGCCTATTGACAAATACCTCAGGTATCTCTAATGTGGGTATCATGAGGACCATGGTACAGGCAGCACGGTGCTCTACGGTTTAACCGAATTGTATGGAGTAGAATAGAACCGGATTGAGTGGCACTGAATGAATCCAGCTGCAGAATTTTCACAGTCCCCGCTGCAGTTCGATAAATGGCCGGCAGGTGGCGAGCGACCCACGCCACCCACGAAGGAGAAGTTAGAGCTTCCCAGGCCCCCAAATACCAGATCAAAAACTGCCAGGCAGTAGAGAGGAATCCTGTTTTCCAAGCACAGTTGTTGCCAACAGTGGTGGGTTTCATCCCTTTGAACGTGAATCCCGATGTGCCAATGGACTACCTCTCTCCCTGGTCCCCAGGGCTAACGTCGTGCTGACCCCATGACGCCGCCTTCTGGCCACCAGGAGCTGTAATCCTGGCACCAGAAAGGACTGGTCTCATGTCGAGTGGGCTGAGGATGACGTCGTTTGCCACCTGAAGGTTCTTGCCGAAAAGAACAGCACAAGACTTGTCTGTTCAAAGAGGAGAGGGGTTGCCAGGAGTGGGTCATGTGGTCGTGCCAGAGTTGTCAATATAGTCAGAACTGCAGGGATGGAACATTACTTAGCCCCCTCATTTTGTAGAGTGAGAACAGAGAAGATGAGCAACTTGTCAGACTTCACAAAGCTGGAAAGTTCCAGAACTTCCTGGAGTCTATCTCAAGTGACTTGCTTTTTCACTGCACCTAACACTGACATTTATCAAAGATGTGTGTGTGTGTGCGTGTGTGTTTGTTTGGTTCATTAGTGTCTGCACATGAATCGTCGTATAGGAGAAGCTTAGGGGTGACCATCTGGCTGAGGAAGTGGGGCTAGATGACTTTAGGGTGTGTTTGCACAAGTCCACCGGTTTTACCTACATCGTATATATATTTGGGGGTAGTCTGGCAGATGGGGGAGGGTGGAAGTCCAAAGACTAATGGAGCATGGGGGAAGTGGGGTCTCCAAGGTTGTCCCCACTGTGTGTTTGGTGTATGGACTTTCTTTTCACATACACCTCTTTTTCCATCCACTAAACTACAAGTTTACTGGAGGCAATGATTGTGTCTTATTTATCTCTGATTAAGTTTCATAGTTATTTGATAAATCGATGAGCATATCAACCTTGATTATTTTTAGAGCTAAATGGTATTTTCTAACATCTTTGAAGAACAGCATATATCTGCTGTTAGGTATTTCAGTATGCTTGTACCTATTTAACATAGATCTAATATTTACCATGTGCCAGACACTGTTCTTAGCATTTTACAAATATTAACTCATTTAATCTTCTCTTTGTTGCTGTTTCTTTAAAGGCTCCATGTCAATGAATACCCACGTTTTAGAAATCTCTCTCTTTCCTTCTTCCCTTTCCCCCCAAAAGGATTGAAAATCAGTTACTGGCCCCTGCAGGTGCTGCAAATACTAGTAGGCCTGGGAAAGAGTGGTGGGGAGGGACGAATGTGTTAACGAGCTGACCAGGGGGCGCACAGTTCCCCTGATAGACTCTGTGCCCTGGCTGCTGCCTCTGATTACTCCCTGACCTGTTAGGAGTAAACTTTTTCCTGGGTCCGCGCGGGGCTAGCTCCAGGTTTGCACGGAGGTGGAGACAGCTTGCAGCCCCCTAGCTGGTTTATAGGCCACAGCATTCCCGGGCTGCACCGCAAGGAGTCGGGCTGAGCTCGGACTTTGGGCAGGTGGTGATGGACACAGGACACGTGGCTACACAATGGGGACACACGACTGACCTCAGTCACTTCGGTAAACTGCCCCTGCTTTCAGGCGGCGGCAGGGGCGTTTCAGGAACTCCAGGGCTCCAAGCGCCTGCGTTCCTCGGCCCGGTCTGTAGCTCCCCTAATCCTGTAGAAAGCAGAGCACCCAAGGGCGCGCAAGCCCCCAAGAGCTCTCAGAGGCCCCTGATCACGAGCTTTAAATTCCTTCCTCGAGGATGGGAGCCTTGGTGAGTTCCCTGCTGTGTAGAGAAAGGCCCACAGAACCACTGCGCTTGGGGGCTGAGACTGGCCAGGGCTAGATGGAAGTGAACTTTGCGCACAGGTCAGATAGAGGTACAGGGGCGGTGGCAGGGGGCGGGGGCGGCTGTGATGTCACAATGCGGCCGGGCCGGGTGAAAGGCAGAGGAAGGGTCAAAAAGGGGTGGAGTGTGAGAGTCGTCTGTGTGGCTAAAGGTGGGGGCTTGTGACGAGAAGGAAATGGGGGAAGAGATTTGGGGACGTATGAATTTGAGAAGGAACAATCAAGCTGGGGGAAAATAGCAGGGCTTTTTTTTAATTTTTTTTTTATCTTCCCTCCTATATGCAAACTGTCACTTCGGGTTAGCGTGAGCCCTTATCTGGCTCATTAGCATGAGCTGTGGCTAACACGCTTAAACCCTCTAATTATTTATTATGCCGTCACGGAACGAGTCGCAGCCCCAGCCCCGGGACGCACTTGCGGGGACGGCAGCACTGGGCACCGCGCGGGGCTGGGACCAGGCGCCGAGCCTGGCTGCGCGCTACAAGGAGAGCCCCGCGGGGCGCTGTTCCGCCGGTCACCGCTGCAGGGCTGTCGGGGTGCATCTGGAATGCCCTCGCACCAAAATGCATCCCCAGGGAAATAGTGCAGCCTCGTCTGGCTCGTCTACACTTGCGCCAGAGCTTCTCCATTGCCAACTCCCAAAACCAAAGCTGGAGCAAAGAGGAACAGGGTTTTCACAAAAAGAAGCCAAACGAGGAGCAAAGGGCTGGGAACTGGGGCTGGGTGGCATCTTGGGGGCATCTTCCAGAAGGATCCCGGGGAATACTTAAAAGTTGCGCGAACCCTCTCCCCTACCCCATTTCCCCATCCCCGCGTTCTAAAAGGGCTCACAAAGCTGGGGAGCAAAATGACTGGCTGAAGTCCGGCCACTCACGTCCACGGTTCTATTCAGAAAACAGTTTCAAAATAAGTTAACCTCTGGAAGGTGTTTTTCTCCCCTCCCCTTCTAATTGTCCTTCGTCCCCCTCTCTCTCCCCATTCGAGTCTGTGTTCTGTTCCTCTGCGTTGTGCCAGCTATTTTATCTTTATTCCTTCTCTTTCTCTCTCGCCATTCATTCCTTTTTTGTGTGTGTGGCTTCTTGGGCTGATGTGCCGCTCGTTACCACCCACTGCACGCTGGCTCCTGTGGCTGAGGTGTTTCTATACAAACTCGAGCGTCCAGTTGTCATATTAATTATTACACTGAGTAATGACTGAAATGGTCAAAATAAGGGGGGACTCAAGAGCGCTTTTTCTTGCTGCTCAAAGATTCAGCAAAGAAGCCATGCAACAAAGCACTAATTGGTCCCCAGAAACACTCTGACAAGGCATGGAAGATAGGTTTCATAGAGCCCAGCGATTGTGGAGGGGGGAAAGCTCTGAATGGACCCCACGCTTCTTTTCTAAACTCTCTTGCTGAGCAAAAAATGGGCCTCTGTTTGAATACTGCCCTGATCCTTGAATACTATACCCAGCAGAGAAAAAAATGCACCATTTATTGTAAGTTGTTTTTTTTTTTTTTTTTTTTTTTTTT
>NW_007727476.1:355440-358770 GCF_000696425.1 Galeopterus variegatus | reverse complement strand
AATTATTTCCTTTATATAGAATATTTCTTCCCCAGAAAGTTCTCCAGAAATAAAGAGACGCACTTATAGTCAAGAGGTAAGGAGTTACTAAAAAAAAGGTTAAAATGGTGTTTTTTTCTAGTATTATTTTGCTTTAATTACTAGTAGATTTTGAAATAAATAGTCTCAAGATGTGGTTATTTGTGTGATTTTTTTTTTTTTTTTTCTTCTGCAGCTATTCAGGGGTTCTCTGTGAAGAATCAGCTGGTTTTGTTTACCGTGAAAGACCTTTACTTTATTTTCATTCTTGGAGGAGGTGTGGAGGGGGAGGGAAGGAGAGCCATGTGCCTAGACAGAGAGGAGCTGGCCTACTGTAACAAAATAGAGTGTAACAAATCCTACAAAAGTTTAGAATGTATTGATTCTTTGGAGAGCTATATAGATTAACGACTTTCTTTATGCTTATCCAAGGAAGGTATTTAATCATAATGTAAATGGGGCTTTAGAAAAAATAAAGACTTAGCGTTACTTCTCCTTATTTGGAGAACTTCAAAAGGACTTGTGAGGCTGGCTGCAAATTACCCCCCTCCCCACCTTCTCTCCCTAATCAAAAAGCCACAATAAAAATAGTTTGTGCCTGTTTTTTTTTTTTTCAACTATTTTTTTTTTCTTTTTAAGGCATATTGAAAAAGCGAATAGATCTGTTAGAAGGCTGGATTCCTTAATGCAGGTGCAGGCCTCGCTGTTGTGACCAAGAAGCCAAGGCAAGACAAATATGTGGTTTGTGCTATTCTGCCTCGTGAACAGACCCTCCCTCCGAGGCGGGTGCAGACCCAAGTCAAGTGGGCAGCAGCTTTTTCTGAAGTTACCTTGGGAAGGGTGTGCTTCGAGACAGGAGACCGTGCAGTCATGTGCTTTTCATTTTCCCTGAGTAGGACAGTGTCTAGCACAGGCTTCGAGCAGCATCCATCCCAGGACAGAGGCCCTGTGTGTTGGCTACCAAAAACTGAGCAACTGCGATGAGTGCCATGCACACTTGCTTTTCTCAAAGCTCCCGTGCCTTCTGGGATTCAGGTCTCCCCCAGACTGAGGGCTGCACTAAAGATCTTGTGACCAAATCCAGAATTCAAGGCCTATGCTCATCTTTGTATCCTCTTTGCCCCTTATTCAAGATCCACTATAAATAAAACTTTATTAAATGATTTGTCCAATGGAAAACCTAGTTTCACTTTTAACACTAATACTTTTCCCCAAAGAAAAAGCATGGCTAGAGCTTTTTCAAGGAGATGGGACATATCCCCTTTCCACAGAGAAAAGCACAAAGCTCGGAAGCCTGAGACTGGTGTGTGAGCAGAGGTGGCATTAGGCCGGCCTTCCACCACAAGTGGAAATTAAGGTGGCAGGAGACTCAAGGCCCTAGAGTCTCAGATCTCCTGGGCAGAGATCCCTATGGGTCACTAGGAAAGCCATGTCCCACTGTAGAACCTGGTGCTGAATGTACCGAATGTAGATAAGTTCTAAAGTATGGTTCAGTTCCAGAATTTTTTGACACAGGAAAAGGGGCCCAAAGGTGCAGAAATTAAGGCCCTTGGAGGAGATAGAGAAAGCTTCCCATTTTTCTGGAATGTCTGTCTATATTCTGGGTAATACTCACCATAGCAGGGAGGGGCCAGTGTCTTGCCTTCCCCCATCACAAGACAGAACACTACTTGAATGCTGCCATTTGGAGAAATGAAAAGGCAACCCCCCATACCTGTGGAGAGATTTGCAAAGCAAACTCACCAACATTCTAATTAATTCTCCTAATAGCCTTGATATATAGGCAAAGAGAGTGCCACTGCTTCATTTATGGATGAAGGTATCAACACCTGCTTTTGCGAGTTGTTTTCTTCTCCCTCCACATCCAGATAAATGGGGCCTGTTCAAGTGCCCAGGCCAGGTAAAACCCTAGGAACTTGCTCAGAGTCAGGCCCACTGGGTGGCAAGGGAGCCACAGCCAGCTGATGTGGAAGTCAGGGCCAGCAGTTCTGCTTAAGCCACTTCCATGTGGAGACCATGGAGCATGTCTGTTTTGATCTCACTTGCTACTGTTCATGTTAAAAAATTTGGTTCCTGTCTCCATCACCTTGATTTGCCAGCATTAACACCATTCCTCAAAAATGACAGGAATTAGGGGCCGGCCCGGTGGCGCACTGGATAGTGCGCCACTTGGGAAGAAGCGCGGCGGCGCTCCCGCCCGTGGGTTCGGATCCCACATACGGACCAGTTCCCGCTCACTGGCTGAGCGAGGCGTGGGAGCGGTGCCGAGGGTTGCGATCCCGTTGCTGGTCCCCGGTCCGGTGCGGGGGCAACCCTGGGGGTTGCGATCCGTTGCCAGACACGGAAAAAGACAAAAAAAAAAAAAAAAAAAAAAAAAAAATGACAGGAATTACTGTCCAGGTGATGGGACAGTAAGTCAGGTTGGCATTGGATCTCCACTAGCTGGGGCAATCATCACAGTGTGATTCCAGGAAGCTAAGAGCTGCGTCTCCTCCTCCCACAAACCCTTTCCTGGGTGGGCTATGTGAGCATGACCTCCTCATTAATACCTTCTTATTTAGACCTGGTCCAAAGTGCTCCACATACTCTCATTAAAATCTCACAGCTCTTGGAGGTAGGTACTGTAACTATCGGCATGGGATGAGTGAGGAAACCAAGACTCCGATGTGTAAGCTGTTTGCTCAAGGTCACATAGCGATTAAGTAACAGAACCTTGATACCAAGTCAAGTCTATCTGCTTTATCTGAAGTTCCCCGGTCCTAGGAGCACATGTGGCCAGTTCTGTCAGGTGGGGGAGGGGGTTACGATCTAGGTCACAGGGTCAGTCTTCTAATTTTGAATCTTGAGCCTCAGTCCTTTGCTCCAAACCAGTGAAAACAACCAGAAAGCCAATTTCAGTGGAAAATTCTCCTTGATAGTGCACAATCCCTAAGGGTAGAGATGCAAAGAGAAATTCTAGACTGCTCCACCTTAGGGTTGGGGAAGCTGGAGATGACAGTGCTGAGGAGCATTCTCTGAACTTGTTTGAAGGGGGGGGATGGGGGGATGCCTGGGTTCTTAGAAAGCTTTGCAAAGCATGTAACGAAGCACACTTAGCATACGGGGGGGGGGGGCAGGGGGGATGGGATTTTGGCTTGGGGCTAGGGACAAGGGGGGGCATGGGGGGATGCCTGGGTTCTTAGAAAGCTTTGCAAAGCATGTAACGAAGCACACTTAGCATACGGGGGGGGGGGGGGGGCGGGGGGGGGGGGGGGGGGGGGGGGGGGGCGGGGGGGGGGGGGGGGGGGGGGGGCGAGGGCGGGCGCGAGCGGG
>NW_007727476.1:353039-354681 GCF_000696425.1 Galeopterus variegatus | reverse complement strand
CCACAGCACCCCCACCGCACCCAGGCGGGGGGGGGGGGGGGGGGGGGGGGGGGGCGGGGGGGGGGGGGGGGGGGGGGGGGGGACAGTGAGGATGGGATTTTGGCTTGGGGCTAGGGACAAGGGGGGGCATGGGGGGATGCCTGGGTTCTTAGAAAGCTTTGCAAAGCATGTAAAGAAGCACACTTAGCATACGGGAGGGGGGGGGACAGTGAGGATGGGATTTTGGCTTTGGCCGGGAAGGATCCCAGCGCCCACTGTCTTTTCTCCTGATCTGAAGCCAACGACTGGGGCCTCCACAGTGCGAGGCTTCCCTAGCTGGGGCTTCTACTTGGGCGCCCATTTCATGGCCTGTGTATGTGTGTGTTTGCGTGTGTGTCTGGTTCCGGCCTTTAAGTCTCTGGTAATGAGGATCTTCTGCGTGCATGGAGCCAGAAATGGAAACTGGAAACACGTGCTGGCTACCAGCAAATATGCAGCGCTCCTAAATACTCGTTTCGAAATTAGCTAGTGTCCGCCCCTCTAAGGCAGATCGAGACACTGAGGCCGGTAGCGAAGAGGGACTTGCTCAAGGTAATAACGCACAGTAATGGTAGAGCCAAGCTGGACTCTGGAGATTTGTCAAGTGTGGAATGATAGCGACAGAGTTTGAAGGAAGCTCAGGATTCATGTTTATGCTTAATGTGAACGAGAACGCATTTAGATGCGTCCGTGTTAGCGACACCCACACGCAACCCACGTCTGGCTGTTTTGCTAGAGCGGAGGGAAAGGGGCACACGGCGGCGTTCCCTGGACGCCCCCTAGCGGCCTGCACCCAGGGCTCACAGCAGGGGCATGTGGGTGGTGGCCAGTGCCTAATAGGCGCTATTTCTCCAGTTGGAAAGAGCAACGTGCCCAGGCAGGGTGGTGTGGCTCTGCTTTAGGCATGCTCACGTCCTATACTTCTGGGAAGAGAAGACAGATGTGATCTCGGAGACCTCTCAGCTCCTTTCCAGTGACGAATGGGGGGAGAGGCCAGAGGTGTCAGTCCCACGGTGTTCAGCAAAGCTCGATGAGGTCAGAAAAGCCACAGGTTACTGTGGGGCGAACGGGCCGTGTGGGTGGGAGGTTTGAAGAACTGACCTCTGTTGTCACCATTCGGTCCTATCCTTCCCAAACCTACCGGTTTACAAAAAGGAAAATGAGGCAGAGAAGACAGGTGACTTGCTGGGGAGTCTCCAGTCCTTACTGCCCACCGCCACCACTTTGTTCAGAAAACATTCATAGCCAGCCACACACACCAAGGGCGGTCCCTGGGTCACCCCCACCTGCCCTTGAGAGAGCTCCATCTCCACAAAGGGAAATACAATTAGGAGCAATTATCCGTATAATTCCCCACAACCATCCCTGCGCCCGGGTCTCTCATCAAAACTGGCTATTTCTCCTGGACAGATCAAATGGATGATTGCCCTCCGATTGGTTCTGCCTATGTAGACGCGACCTGAGAAGCGCCGCAGCTTCCCTCCCCTCCAGAGTCTTTTTAAAGCGATTGAGTCCCGTTGTCCTGTCTGCGATCCCCGCCGCGCCGCGTCCCCAGACGTCCCGAAGCTGGATGGGGCTCCAGCCAGAGAGCGCCAGGGCCGAAGGCCCAGGAAGGGCGGCTGGG
>NW_007727476.1:351285-352045 GCF_000696425.1 Galeopterus variegatus | reverse complement strand
TCAAGCTCCACCACCCCCACCCCCACCCCCGGCCCACATCTTTCTTCTCTGGAGAGTCCGGGAATATCCCAGAACGCTCCCCTCTTTACGCTCCCTCCAGCCTGTCCGCAAAAGTCCTTCGGCGAGGGGGCGATGCTACAGGGGTCCCGGAGGTCACCCTGGGGAGGGCATCCCTGCCATATACACCTACCTGCAGCACTGATCACAACCACCCGTCAATGTCCCTTCTCCTCGCCCTTCTCCAGGCTTGCTCAGTTGTGGGGAGCACATCTCGATGGGACATTAGAGGTTATCTAATCCAACCTTCTGTAGCCAAAGACGAGGACACTGAGGCTCAGCCAGTATGCCACTTACCAGGAGCTCAGAGACAGTGAGCGGACGCTTTGAGACTAGAGTTAAGTCATCACATAGTCAGTACTTTTCCCACTGCCCTGAACGAAGTTTTCCCCTCCCATCTTTCTGAACTTAAATCTTAAATTTGCTTCAGCTCCTAAGGTCAGAGAAGAACTCCAAAGGAATAACAGTGGGGAAGAGAAGAAAACCAGAAAAATGGAGCCCCACTTCTCCTAATCTCCACAGCGCCCCTGTGCCACTTTTCTGCCCAAATCCTTCCCTGCGCTTTGCTCCAAGTTATCAGGAGAATCTGAGGGCACGTCACCCCAAATCTTTCCACCCATACACCCCAATTCCCAGAACTGTTTTCCCCTCCTGCGGAGCCGCCCCCCCCCTTTCTAGAGCCACCCCCGGCTGCAGCCCGCCC
>NW_007727476.1:342480-350285 GCF_000696425.1 Galeopterus variegatus | reverse complement strand
CTTTCTAGAGCCGCCCCCGGCTGCAGCCCGCCCTGAGCGCGCCGCCTGTTTATTCAGCCGGGAGTCCGGCACGCGCCAGGCGCACGCACTGCAACAACAAACCCTGCTGAATGGAGAGTTTGCAAGGAGTCGGCGCAGGGAACGGGAGGGGGGAGGGGAGAGGCGGAGGGGGAGTTTAGGGAGCGGGTGGGAGGAGGAGGTAAGAGGAGGGGGAAGTGGGGGCTGCAGCCGCTCGCTGCAGCAGCGGGGAGTGGGGGGCGAGGCGGGGCCAGGGCTGCGCGTGGGGCCGGGTGTCCCATTGAAAAGGCGGCCGCACTCCGGCCGCCCAGCACTGTCTCACTTCTGGCCAGGGAACGTGGAAGGCGCACCGACAGGGAGCCAGCCAGGGAGGGCGAGTGAAAGAAGGAAATAAGAAAGAAAGGGGGGTAACAAAATAATACAAACAGCCTGAGCCACGGCTGGAGAGACCGAGACCGGGCGCAAGAGAGCGCAGCCTTAGGGAGAGAGGAACGGGAGACTCAGCGGAGCGCGCTCAGCACTGACTTTTGCTGCTGCTTCTGCCTTTTTTTTTTTTTTTTTTTTTTTTTTTTTTCAAACACGAAGGCGCTAGCGGCAGCCTCACACGCGAGCGCCACGCGAGGCTCCAGAGGCCAACCCGCGAAGGGAGGAGGGGAGGAGGGTGGAGAAGGCGTAGGAGAAGGAAACGCATTTGCACCTTCTTTGCTCTCAGTCTGAGAAGGCTCCCGGGGATTTTGTCATTTCTTCCTAACTTCCCTCTGGGCTTTCTCTTCGTCTTTCCCCTTCTTTCCCCCTCTGTTCGTGCACCCGAGTCCTGTCTGTGTCCCCCTCGCGCGCCCCGCACCTCGCGTCCCCGCTCGCTCTGATCCCGCGACTCCTTGGCGGCCGCTGCGCATGGAGAGCTCTGCCAAGATGGAGAGCGGCGGCGCGGGCCAGCAGCCCCAGCCGCAACCCCAGCAGCCCTTCCTGCCGCCTGCAGCCTGCTTCTTTGCCACTGCTGCAGCCGCGGCAGCTGCAGCCGCGGCTGCGGCCGCGCACAGCGCGCAGCAGCAGCAGCAGCAGCAGGCACCGCAGCTGAGTCCGGCGGCCGATGGCCAGCCCTCAGGGGGCGGTCACAAGTCAGCGCCCAAGCAAGTCAAGCGACAGCGCTCGTCCTCGCCCGAACTGATGCGCTGCAAACGCCGGCTCAACTTCAGCGGCTTCGGCTACAGCCTGCCGCAGCAGCAGCCTGCCGCTGTGGCGCGCCGCAACGAGCGCGAGCGCAACCGCGTCAAGTTAGTCAATCTGGGCTTTGCCACCCTTCGGGAGCATGTCCCCAATGGCGCGGCCAACAAGAAGATGAGCAAGGTGGAGACGCTGCGCTCGGCCGTCGAGTACATCCGCGCGCTGCAGCAGCTGCTCGACGAGCACGACGCGGTGAGCGCCGCCTTCCAGGCTGGCGTCCTGTCGCCCACCATCTCCCCCAACTACTCCAACGACATGAACTCCATGGCCGGCTCACCGGTCTCATCCTATTCCTCCGACGAGGGCTCCTATGACCCACTCAGCCCCGAGGAGCAAGAGCTTCTCGACTTCACCAACTGGTTCTGAGGGGCTGGGCCTGGTCAGGCACTGGTGCGAATGGGCTTTGGAAGCAGGTATGTTGCATTTGGGGGTGAGCAAGGGGTCTTCGTGTCTCCGTTTTTTTCCTCTCCCTCTGAGTGTCTGTGGAAGGGGGGCTATCTCCACGGAGATGGGGGAGTTATTTAAATGATTTGTTAAAGTTTGCCCATTTCAAATACTACTTTGTTAGTTTCAGCACTGGCCTCTGAAAGTGGCTTTGCCCAGGTCTCCCAGGAGTAGAGGGTCTGGGTGAGATGCGGAGATGCAGGCGAACAGAGTATGGAAAATGTCAAAAGAGGTGTTTTACTTGGCAGACTCTCCCCCAAACCTCCATCTTCCTCTACCACCAGCCTTCAAGTTCGCACTAATCTCTTCCGCTATTCTCCTTATATTATAGGGTGACCACACAGCCTGCATCTTTAGTGCTTTCTCGTCAGCGACGTTTGGAGGGGGGGAAAAAGAGGAAAAGAAAAAAAAAAAAGAAGAAGAAGAGGAAATAGAAGAGCAGAAAAGAATGAAAAAGAACTATAGGGTGACCACACAGCCTGCATCTTTAGTGCTTTCTCGTCAGCGACGTTTGGAGGGGGGAAAAAAGAGGAAAAGAAAAAAAAAAAGAAGAAGAAGAGGAAATAGAAGAGCAGAAAAGAATGAAAAAGAACACACACATACACACACACACACAAACACCACAGGCAACCAACTCCAACGACAACTAAGCGATGCATGACTGAGAGCAAGGCTCTCAGAAAACAGGGATGCTCTCAGAACAGTATCTTTGCACTGCAGTCATTCATGGCGATCTGAGGAGCGACAAGGACCTGAGTCAACGTGCAAACGCAGCTTGTGTGCAAAAGCAGTGGGCTCCTGGCAGAAGGGAGCAGCACACATCCGACAGTCACTCCCACCCACCACTGGCACCCAGAGCTGAAAGCGCTGGCTCGGGTGACTTCACCTCCCCTCCCCCTCTCTCAAAGTGCAGTTCTAAGCCCTGTAGAAATGGGTTGGTGTCTTTCGTATCAGTAACGCCACACCCCAATAAGCTGTGGACATCTGTCTGCAGTGAAACTATGCTATACTCAGTCCTTTGAAACCCAGCTCCGGGGCCCCTCCCCAAACCCCAAGCCCTCCCTTACACTGTCTTTTCTACCGTTTTCATCGTAGAATGCTTCCAATCTTCTGTGAATTTTTTTATTATAAGAAAAATCTATTTGTATCTATCCTAACCAGTTTGGGGATATATTAAGATATTTTTGTACATAAGAGAGAAAGAGAGAGAAAAAAATTTATAGAAGTTTTGTACAAATGGTTTAAAATGTGTATATCTTGATACTTTAACATGTAATGCTATTACCTCTGCATATTTTAGATGTGTAGTTCACCTTACAACTGCCATTTTCCCTATGTGGTTTTGTAAAGAACTCCCCTCATAGGTGAGATCAAAAGGCCACCAGATGTACTTCAGCACCAATGTGTCTTACTTTATAGAAACGTTGTTAATGTATTAATGATGTTATTAAATACTGTTCAAGAAGAACAAAGTTTATGCAGCTACTGTCCAAACGTAAAGTGGCAACCAGTTGGTTTTGATAGGTTGCCTTTTGGAAAATTTCTATCACTGCTTTTTTTTCTTACTGTTTTATTACAAACTTACAAAAAAAATGTATAACCCTGTTTTATACAAACTAGTTTCGTAATAAAACTTTTTTTCCTTTTTTTAAAAATGAAAATAATCAGCTGCCTCTAAGCCTTCTTTGACTTCGCTGCCCCTGGCCAAGTTATTATCTAAATGCTGAAGGGAAGGGATGGGTGGGCGAGAAGAAAGTGATGCAAAACATGCTAAGTGGCAGAAATGGCAAAGATAAGTGCTGTGGCCAGCCTACCCAAGTGGTGGCTTTGGGATAAATGTAGAGGAAAAAGGTGCACATACGTACTATTTTATTCTCTTCTGTGCTGCAGTTGTATCCACACACCAAGATAATGGGTGGTGATTAAAGGCTGTATCATTCTTTGGTAAAATGACTGTACCTTAAAAAATTCCCAAAAAAGTGAACTGGAAAGAGAGGGTCCTCCACCCTACTTTCCAACCCTCACTCCTAATCTGAGTTTCTCATTGTGAAACTATGGGAGGGCTGGATTTAATAATGGACACTAGGGGTGGGTGGAAGCTGGTGGTGCTGGGCCTGGGGGCTGGGAGAGGTGGCCCTCTCCACATCCAAGCTCCCAGGGGTGGGTGTGTTCCTTGTCCCTCACGTCCAGGCACACATTTTCTACTCCTTTTCTCCAACACACACCCTTTTCATGTTGATTTAAAGTAAAAGGCATGTATGATACGAATTACTTACAGAAGGAGTTAGATTTAGATAATAAACGCATCAGAAATGTGTGGTCGCTTTGAAACACTGTCCTATCTAAGCTTGTGACTCTATGCGAATAGCGTGAGCTGCGTGTAAAAGTACCCAATTACCAAGATTCAAAAAGAAATTGGTGGGTTTTTGGCTGGCTTGCTTCTTGTCAGTTAGCAAGGACGTGATTAGAATCCTACTCGGCCTCTCGCCCGGCGCCTCGCTGGCCGCCTGCGTTACTTGCAGATTCAGTTTGCGTGTCTCCAGCCAAGCGGAAAGCCGAGCGCAAAATGCATCTTACAAAACCCAACAAAGAACGGGGAGCCAGCACGTCTTCCAGAGTTAAAAAACCTAGTCTGTGTTGGTACATCTATACCATTTAGTGGCACAGAATAATCATTTTTTAAAGCCGCGATGCGCGGAGCACGCCACAGCGTCTGATGTCATTTTGCTAAATGATCTTCTATAGAATGCACGTTGAGGCTTCAGTCTCTTTCAAAGAGATGAGCGTAATTAAGGGGGAAAAAATCAGTACATTCCTCATCGCCATAAATAATCGGACTTGCTGCCAGCAGTGGGCCAATTTAGAGCTTACTTGAGGCAAGTAACGCTTTTGTGACGCTTGCTTTTATTTTTATCTTCTCATTTGGAAGACCAGAGCTGGACTCCCCCCACCTTCCATTTTTTTTTGGTTTAATTTAGCTCCTTTGCAAGTTTCCAGATAAGGTATGCAAAGAAAGTGTAGCGAGTCATTTATGGCTATGAATATAACATTAGGATAATGTTTCAGCCCCCACAAAGGGGATTTTTTCCCCCTCCTCCTTGTGAGGACAGGTGTTCTTTTACTCACTTCTGAATGGGAAAGATCCAGTCTCGTTAAACTCGAGGCAAAGTTAGCCGTTGTTTGCCACAATGCGGAGGAAAACTCGAAAAATTCACAAAAACACACACAATTTTGCCGAAGCTAGGAAAGGGCAAAGCGGGGATTGGGCAAAATCTCATTACATCTGCTCTAATCGCTTAGCAACACAAAGCCGGGGCTTGTGCGGCGAAGGGAAGCCATTCACAGCGCCGTGACAGGCCGCATTCAGCCAGCATTAGTCAGCTCCATAAATCACCGCTGCCCATTGGCTGTGCCGAGGTCTTTGCAGCGGCCCTGGGCTGTCAGCGAAATACAAAATGTAGACCCCAGCGCTAGCAACCGCAGCCTCTCCCCGGTCTTAGCCCCCACCCCACTTTCTGTTCTTTTTTCTTTTTCTTTTTTTGAAGGGAGGGGGTGCTGGGGAAGAAAATTGCGTTGACTTTATTGACTGAGAAGTCTCACCTATGCAAACAAATGGCCTGGAGACCACGGAGTTAAGACTGGAGACACGCCTGAAATTGACGTGGAGGAGCAGGGAGTGAGGGAGAGGAAGAAAAAACATACCTGCCGCTGGCTGCAGAGCTGTTGCATGCACGCATTATCAGAGGCTGGGACAGAGCTACTGGGGCACACGTTTCACCTCCCTGACACAGTCTTTTTACATTTTTAAATTGGGAGTTGGAGGGTATGTGTGGAGAAGAATCTATCTCAAGTTCACATCAGGCGGACCCACCAAGGAAGAAAGAAGAAACCATTCTGCTCTGCACGGGAAGTCTAAAGAGTAGGGCAGAGATGCAGTAAAACAGGGGAATAGAATGTACGTTTCCACTTTGCTGTTCTTGAAGGGCTGAGGATCTGGGAACATAGAATTAACAGCCCAATGCCTTGGTGCCCATGGCAGCTAGACCAAACAAGACAAAGGAATTAGCAAATGGCTTTGTGGTGGAGAGTACAAGTTATGTGTAAATATTAGTGGCTGTTGTTGTTATTCTTATCGCTCAGTCTAGTATCTCATTTTCATGGGAGCTGGCCAGATGCACCCAAATCACAGCCAAGATTTGATTCTTACGCACAGATTGCATTTTTAAAAGTCTGGGAGTAGATGTGGAATCAAGGTAGACTTTCCTAGGAAGTCCGGGTTGCCTTATTTCAAAGGCCACTTCCTCTGAGAAGCTTTCCCAGATGAGCCTGTTGAAAGCAGCTCTCCAACCTGGCACAGCCATTCTCTACCCATTGTCCTGTTTTTCCTTCCTGGTCTTTACTACTACCTGAAAATGCTATATATTTGTTTATATGATTGTTGACAATTGCCTCTTACTAGATGGTAAAATCCCTGAGGACAGGGACTTTACCTGTCTTGTTCACTGTTATCTCCCTACCCACTGGGAAGATAGATATTTGTTGATGAATGGACAAACGGATGGTCTACTCCTTTCCATTGACAGCTGTGTTACTTATCCCCCCAAGTCCATTCTCCACACTTCTCTGCTCTTCCGTGTGTCTCAGGAGGCTGATGTTCATGGAATTCATCACTAGAGCTTCCTTGCCCTCTGGTTTTCTGTTGGGTTTGGCCAGTGGGAGTCACCAGTAGGAGACTGCAAGGTAGGAGAGGAGACAGGTTGGGATATGTTTGGTCTGCTCCCCCACTGCCTGGGTTCAGTTTCTCCCGCAGTGGCTCTGCTTCTTGGTCAAAGGCCACAGAGCTTGTCAAGAGGCTTCTCTCCCACAGTCTCAGTGCTTGTTGAGGTTCAGGAACAGCTTCCTCCTTTTGCCCCTTCAGACCCAAAGGTGGTAACAGCTCCCCCTTGTTACTAGTCTCTGGGTGCTGAGTCATTCTGGTTTCCTTAGCCCCATCCACCTCTCTGTCTCACCATGAAACTCTTTTTTTCCCCACCCTTTTAAGAGCGTCATCAGCTCCTGCTGATGCTACTGGTCCCCAGGCCATTCCCCCACAGGATCTCATGGATGTACTAGTTTGTGTAAGATTTTCAAGGACTCATGGAGCTATCAGTAAGAAATTTCCCAAGGTAGGGTTGAATCTAATTCTATGTGACATCCAACTCTAGAAAATCACTTCATCTTTTTGAGCCATGAATGACTTACCTGAAAGTTTGCAAAGGAAGTCAATTACAGTTTTCTCTTCTGGAAAATGAGCACAATACTACCTTTCTTTCAATAGATCATTAGATGAATAGAAAATGAAAGGGCTTTAGAGCTACCAATGACTATATAAGTGCAAGAGATATCGGCTTCTTATGACCTTTCTGGACCAGGTAGAGAGGTGGATCTGGCGACTTACCATGAATATAAACAAATATACTACTTTTTGGGAGACACCCAAGTTTTCATTCAGTCACCATTTATGCACTCTTAAAGTGGGGAGAGGGTAGGGAGACAAGTAATTAATTTAGTTCACTTTTTTAGGACTTCATTGTCGCAATTTGTGTCTTCTAGAAAGAGCTCTCCAAAAAGCGTGTTTTATTGCAACCTCTTTTTGAAACACTGTGGATTCTTTTCTGTTGTGCTAAAAGCCCGCAACCCTATTTTCCTTTTCTTATTGCTGAGAAGTGTTTGAACTTTTTCCTCCCTCTCTCCACTCCCGGGACAAAAACGTGCTCGTGCTCGTGCTCGGATCGCCCCAGAAACTCCAGGGTATCCAGAGTCCAAGGTGGGGAAAGAAGTGGATTCGCTGACACTAACGCAGTTTTCCCGTCGAGAAGGCGAACGGCTTGGCTCCCGCGCAGGTCGAAGTTATATTCCTTCTGCCTTTGTATGCAAGATTAGGTTGTTACAAAAGAGAGTGTGTAGGTTAATGGCAGGAAGCAAGCTGCAGCGCCGAGCGCGGGCCCCGAGCGCGTGTCAGGCTTCATGATTTATTCAAGCCGCAGCGCATCCGGGAGTTGATTGGCTGCAGGCATGCGTCCGCTGTCAGCTGCGCGCGCCGGGGACAGTCGCCGTACCTGACACGCGGGGGGAGGGGA
>NW_007727476.1:313818-342257 GCF_000696425.1 Galeopterus variegatus | reverse complement strand
GGGGGGGGGGGGGAGGGGGCGGGAGACAGGCCCGGACGGGAGAGGTGCGAGAGCAAGGAACAGGTAGGAGGTGGGGGAAGGGAGACGGAGAGGACCGAGGGGAAGGGAAAGGAGAGAGAGGCTGGAAGAGAGAGGAGACCCAGGGAAGGAAGGAGGGGAAAGAGAGGAGGGAGAGAAAACCAAGGGTAGGTTGGGGGGGGGGGGGGGGGGGGGGGGAGGGAGAGAAGGGAGAGGCAGAGATGGAGAAAGAAGAGAAAACCAAGAGGGAGAACAGAGGCTGGAGGAGCGGAGCGGAGAATGAATGAGACAGAGGCAGGGGTTGGAGAGGAGACTGGGACGCGCTCCCGGACCGTCCCGCGTGCGCCCCGCTCCAGGCATTCAGCGCGCGGCCGCTCACAAAGCCGCCTTTGATGCGCTGGCTTCCAGGGCTATTTGGGAGACAAGATGGGGGAAAGCGGCCAACCCACACTCCTTGAAGGGAGTCACTTTCCGCAAAGTACATTGGAGAGGACTGGGCCCTGGGCTGTCGGGGCAGGAAGTGGATGAAGGGGACAAAAGCTCCGCACCTGCCAAAAGCGAGAGCACTTAGAGGCCACCTCCCCCCTCAGCCCCCTCTGTGCCCCGCCTCCGCCCCGGAGCCTGCACTTCTGGGCTCGGTCGCTGCCTGTCCCCGCCGCCCCTGGACTCGACCGCAGCTGAGCGCTGCCCTCCTGCGTCCTCTCTCAACCCAACCACTTCTGCCTGCCTTTCTTTGGGTCTTTCTCTGTCATCTGAGTCAATTTCTCCCTCTCCACTCTTATTCTCTTTCTTCCTTTTTTTTCTTCCTTCCCTTCTTCTTTCTCCACTCATTTCTTTTTCTTTCCTTTTGGCCATCATTATTTACAATTTTAACTCCCCCCTCCCCCCGAAACACTTCTAGATTGGAGCCCCGCTCCAGCCACTGCGCCCTTTGGAAGGAGAAAGTGGGTGGGGAGAAACAGCAGAAGAAAGACACTGCTGGGAGAAGAGTGTGGAGTTTGAAAATCAAATGGGAAATCCAGCCCACTGTGTGCATTTGCCTGGATAAAGTTGTTGAGCCCGGAAGGTCAGCAGAGAGTGGCTGTTTGTGTCGCGGAAGCTGGAAATTCTATCAATATCCACCGCTCTCCCAAGACCAGACAGAAGTAAAGCTGGCCGTCCTTCCCCCAGCCTCCCCTCTCCAGTAGCCACAGCCCTTGGTCTCCCCCAGCCATCTCTCTTTACCAGGAAAAACAGTCTTGTCTTCATTGTCCAGGTGCCAGCAGGGCTTTTGGCGAGAGGGAGGCGGCCCAGCCCTCTGATCAAACTCAAAGGTTAGTTAAAAGACAAAAACAGCTGAAAGTCTTCATGAATAATGCTGAGCCAGACCCCACCCCAGCTCAGTGTAGTGCAAGCCACGCTCAATGCCCTACCACTTTGTTATGCTGCTCGCCTAAGTCAGAATTTCACAGAAAGGCCGAGAAGAAAAGCTCCCACAATTAGGGGTCGCCTGTCAGAAAACATTAACGCCTTCCTCTCCCAGCCTGTCAGGCTTGCTGCAGATACAAACCGCCATGGCGAATTGGCCCTCCACCCCGTGAAGCGCCTGCCAGCCAAAGGAGCAGGGATTTGCAAGCCAAAAGAGATGGAGCCTGCCTGAGTGCAGTTTCTGCTGTGTCCTGATGCGCAAGGTGCCCCCAGCTCCTGCTTTCTAAGACTCAGCGTTGGATGCCTGGGAGAGGTCATAAGCGATAAAACTGCAGATGGAAAGATGGACAGACCTCCCAGAACAAGGCAGTTTAGCAGGACCTTTTCTTGCAATGGAAATGTGTAAAATATATACATTTGGCTCCACACTTACCTCCTGTCTACTGAGCACTTTTCAAGTGCCAGACATCTTATTTTGCTAATGATCAGAACAATCCTTTAAGGTCGTGCATTATTATACTTACCTTATAGGTGGGAAAACTGAGGAGCCCAGAGAGGCTTATGACTTATCCATGGTCCCAGCAGCACTACTAGGTAGTGATGGAAACAGGATTTGAACTCAGGTGTGCCTGACTCCAAATTCCTTGCCCTTTCCACCATAATCCAGCCCTTAATTTCTTCAATGAGATCCAGAGACCAACTCTCTACTTTTTCTGAAAGCACTACCAATACTCAAGCATGTTCTTTGCCATCTTCCTTGCACTATCAAGAACATTCGCTGCTTTTAGAACGGTATTGGGCACATGCTTAACACTCACAAATTTGTGAAAGGAAGGAAAAAGGGAAGCAAAGGAGAAAGAAAAGGAGGGAGGAAAGGAAGGATTCCTTAGGAAGGTCCTTTTGGTTCTCTTTGAACATTATTTTGTTTTGGAAGATATTTTGATTTTGGATTAAGAGATCTGGTTGGGATTCTTGATGCGCCATAAGTTAGCTACAGAGTTGAACCTTTTTTTCCTTATCTGCGTGAGTGGGGATAATAATATTTAACTGCCAGGGTAATGATGAAGATAGAATAAGATAAACTATGCAAAAGTGCCTGGTATGGTATCCAGCACATAGCAGATGCTCAAGAAAATTCAGTTAAAAGTGAAATAGGAATTAGTCTTCTATTTTTATGTATCAAGAAAATATAAATATATGTCCTGTATGCCATTACATCTATAAAACAAAAATATGGTACTGTAGCTAAATCATCAAGGAATTTTGTACGTTATTCTTTGGTGTTCACCTCACCAGGCTGGTGTGAGGTAAAGCAGAGGCCATGTTCAAGGGTCTTAGGGAGACTCTCTAGTGGAGTGGGAGAGTTTCAGGGCCTCTAAGAAGTGAGTCGCCATCTTCCAGGAAAAGCAGGATGATTTGGCTGTTGCTACTCCTAGCTGGTGTAGCAGGTAGGGAATCGTCAGCTCTTTTTCTGGAAGAGAAAAATGAAGCCCCAGTAAGTGGCTAGTTTGCTAGGGGAAAATAAGCACTGGAATTTAGAATCGTTCACCATGCTCCCCTTCCAGGAGCTTTAGGCTCTCGGCTTTCTAGAATGGTTCAAAACTTAGGTCTTTTCCCCAGGCCTTAGAAGGAAAATTTTCAGAAAATTGTTTGTAGAAATTCAGGGAATAGCCATCATTCTGTTGCATCTGACATCGGTGAGATCATTTAAATTTGCTTCGACTCCCAAACCTCCAGGATCACTGTTGCCACCTCTCTCTGATTCTACCCACAGATCAGCTCTTCCAACTTCCAAAACACCAAGTAAAAAGAAAAGAAAACTAGAAAAGCTACCATTTAAAGACCCAGGAATATTTAATAATTCTGCAAAATTTCATTTTCTTGGTCATTATTTTTTCACTGAGTCCTTGTGTGATGTTTTGGTCTCTAGAGAGCAGGGATGATCTTGGATAATCTCTCCTCACATTTTCTTTTTTTCCTCCATCTCTGGACAACCTTTTTCATCTTCCAGAAGACAGATTCTGCCCTTGATATATAATCATTACCTCACAGACTGCTGGCCAAAAATAAGGGAGGGATGTAAATACAAGGTCTACTTTGGATACATTTGATGAAAATATTACATTGTCTGAATATGTTCAGAGTGCAGTAATGTTTGAAACACAGGCTGGCCTTATGGGCAACCCCCACCCCCCACTTACCTAGTAAGTGACTAGTTTCCCTTTTGAAAAGGGAAAAGCGATCATTTCCTTTGAAAATTCGAGAAAAAATAGAATGACCAAATATCTCAGGGCTGGGGGGAGGATCAGGCTGGACCGGTCCAGTTTCAGCATTCAGATTCTTCATAATATCTCCACTTTCTGAGGAGATGGAGCTGCATTTGGAAGTGACACAGTATACTTGTCAGGCATGTTCTTTCTCGAAACAGTTTTCTCCTTTTGGAGCAGCCAAGAAGAGGTCTGGTTTACACCCATCTCTCAGATTCTTCATAATATCTCCACTTTCTGAGGAGATGGAGCTGCATTTGGAAGTGACACAGCATACTTGTCAGGCATGTTCTTTCTCGAAACAGTTTTCTCCTTTTGGAGCAGCCAAGAAGAGGTCTGGTTTACACCCATCTCCCCATTCTCAGGAACGTCACTGTGCTTCACTGGGATACACAAAGGAGGGGGATTTATTTTGTGGCATCTAAACAGGGTAATCATTTCAATGAACAGCTAATTTGTTGCTAGAGATCTTCTACAGATGGAAATAGACATGCTAATTCTAATTCTAGGTACTTATTTCTAAGGGGAATAAATCAGACTAACTCAAAAGACAAATAGCGAAGAGTATTTGTTGTAATTTGTTTAAGTTTTCTTTTTTTTATATAATGTCAAAAAAAACATGAAACAACCTAAAACTTTAATGTTGCATATTGGTTAAATAAATATTTGAAAGCTTATATAATAGTATATATTGTGCAGAATTTTAAATGGTGATGTCGATTTATGTTTAATAACGTGAAAATATATCTGACATACATAAATGAAGAGACATCACCTGTAATTCTATTAAACAGAGAAAACCAATCAAAATCTAATTATATATTTTTTATAAAATAGCATCACATCTTTCACTTTTCTACTTAAAATATGAACGTTAACTAGTTTAGTTATTAATTCAACCAATATTTTCACAGGCCTTGTTCTAGGCCTTCAGGATACAGTAATGGAAAAGAAGTTATAGTTTATGGGGGAAGACAGAAATTCAAAAATCTAGTAGTTACATATTTCTGAATCATTAGTCTTCTATGACATAATTTTTAATGTTGATTAAATGTACAATAACATCTTAACCAATTTATATAGTTTTACATAGAGGTTTCTTTCTTTTTTACTTTATTTTTGCTATTTGTGAATAAATCCTATGATGAAACATTTTATAAAACAAAAAGTTACACACATTCATAATTACGTCCTCAGAACAGGTCTGTATAAGAACTGCTTTGTCAAAAGACATGTGCTTTTTGAAGGCTTTTGGATTCACATTTCTTTATTGCCTTTGGAAAAGTGAGTCAGTTATGACTCCACCATGTATGATATGAGTATTAACTTCCTTACAGTCTAACTAGGTATTATTATATTTTAAACAAACAAGCAATTTTAGCAATTTATAAGTTACAAAATGTTATATCTCATTCTTTGGAAAAGTGAGTCAGTTATGACTCCACCATGTATGATATGAGTATTAACTTCCTTACAGCCTAACTAGGTATTATTATATTTTAAACAAACAAGCAATTTTAGCAATTTATAAGTTACAAAATGTTATATCTCATTCATTCATTCTGCTAGTCTTAACTCACTAATGACATTCAATTTTCTGTTCAGATTTATTTATTCCAGGGGTTCTCCTTCACTGGGCTAAGATGGACTACATCATAATAATTGCAGAGAGATTTCCTTAAAATACATATTCTTGGAGATTCTGATTAGTAAGGGGTTCTGATATAAGGCCAGTTCATGGACAGTGGCCTTTAATTTTAGCTTTTCTGAGAAAATAAACCAGATAATCAACTTTACATGAAATGACAACTATGGATAAGATAAAACAGTCAATCCCACAAAAGTGACTTACGTTCTAAGTTTACTTTTCCAAAGTTACAGGGATTGAATGTCCCCAATGGTAATCTGTAGGAGGTGAACATGAAGGATTACTTTGCACTCTGATTTCCCCTAGTGTCCCTGCCTCTCCTTTCTAGCCCCTTCCCATTCAGGCTGACCTCCCAGCCCTGCCCCCCACCTGCTGCTGGCCTGGAAAAGAAAGCCATTTCCATTGGCCTTGGCTGCCTGGGGAGATCTATATTACTCCAGGGAAGACAAGTGCTGTCCCCATCTTGGTAAAGTGTGAAATTCGGTTTTGATTGCAAAGGGAAACCATTTCAACGGGATTACACCGTGACCATGTAGATTAAACTCAGCCATATGGCCCAGGGACGCTTCTTCCTACTGTCAGGTAACAGTGCATTGCTAATGACGTGGAAATGACATTTTCAAATGAAAAATAAAGCCACCTGGACAAGAATAAAGGAAGAAAAGAAAAAAGACAGTGGACTCTGGTGAGCATTAACAGAGCTCTCAACTTTCTGCTGGATTTGAAGAGGAGATGCAATTTGTTTAATTTATAAGTAAAACTAATGAGCACGATGTCATAAAAAAAGATTTCTGCCCACTTGGCAGAGTGGAAAGAGATTCCCTGTTTTTATGAAAAGGGATTCCAGTGTTGACTCAAAGAGATTGCTTAACCTCACTTAGCCTCAATTTCTTCATCTGTTAAGTGAGCATAAAAAACACACTTCACAGAGTCATCATAAGAACAAGGTAGGTTATGTGAACTGCTAACTGATATACAAGTGGAAGAAAAAAAGATGGTTCTATCAGTCAGAGCTCTCAGTTGCAAGCAATAGAAATAAACTCTGGTCAATTTAAACTAAAAAAGAGACTTACAGAAGGAGCTTTGGGTAGTTCATAGAATTGCTGGAAAGGCTGATTCCAGGATCAGAAAATGGGTTAGAAAATGTGAGGCTGAGAAGCAGCAAGAACCATAACTAAAACCATCTCCCAGAATATTTGTATGTACTGCTGATGCTGATGGTCCACTGCCTGGAAACTGGCTGGCTGCAGCCATAGCCCCAGCTGGCACTGTGACACAAATGGATTCTCCACTGTCCCTGCTTCTTTGTGCCAATAGCCATCAAGTCCACATCTGGGAATGGGAGCTTCTGATTGGTTGAGGTGTACAAGTAGAGACATAAGGGAGTCCAGGAAAGGGAGTATCTGGCCTTGCCTGCTTTTATATGTGGAGATGGGCTCCTTTTTCTACCAAAATGATTAATATCTGAGGGAAGGGTACTCAGAAGATGGGTGGCCAAAAACAAAACAGCAAACAACAAAAAAGACAAATATCTTTTAGTTCAGGGGACTGCAAACTGTTTCTATAAAGAATGACGTAGTAAATATTTTCAGCTTTGTGGGCAAATACTCAATCCTGTAATTGTAGTGCAAGAACAGCCGGGAACAATATGTGGCTGTGCTCCAATAAAACTTTATTTACAACGGCAAGATTTGGTTCTCAGGTCATACTTCGTTGATCCTTGCTCTAGAGTGATAATAATGATGATAACTAGGTCCACTTTAAAACTGTCCTTCGACCCCTGTCTGGAGATGGGTGCAGATGGAGATGGCACGTCCTTCAACTGTGCACTGGCACGACATCTTCCTTCGTTCAGGTGTCTTGCTCCCAGTAACTGCTGGCTTCATTGTGAAAACTATTTCCTAGTTAGGGGGCTAATAACATATAAGCTGTTTGTATTCAAACAGAATTTCAGTTCAGATCTGAGCATTAGTTGAGAGTCCTCTAGGTGGAGACTGTAGCAGAGCAGAGGGGGCAGAAGAGGAACCTTCTCCACCTTCTTCCCACCTGTGTGATCACGCAGGCTCTGCCCTGGGTCTCCCAGGTGCTCCTTTCCTCAGCCCTTCTACATTATTACACCTTTTAGGCAAGGTTTGTTATTTCCTGCCAAGTATAATAGTACAAGAGTACTTAGTTTACCCTAGGAGTCTGGGTATTAGCTTCTTCCTAAGGGCATGTCAGCCATATTGGTGAAATTCATCAGTAATTTCTTATGGCTTCTATGTGATATTCTCATATACTGGTATAGTTGACCTGGAGAGGGAGAAGAGTCAATCCAATGGATGTGATAACAAATCATCAGAGGAAAATGTTTGCTGTCATATAGACAAAATAACTCTTTGATGGGAAAAGATAGTTTTCTTCTTTCCCTCATTCACCTCACCCAAGGAATTATGGTCCTAAAGTGTGCCATGTCTATGCTGGGCAATAGGGCTACAAAGATGAATATAATGTCTCTGTCCTGGAGAACTTTCAATTAATTTTGTTATTCTTTATAAGTATGATTTTTTATTGGAAACAGTCATCTATTATATTTGTAACTCCCAAACTCTTACTAAGTGCAGAAAGGAAATGGGCTTATTCATCACCCTATGAGAGAGGTCATTCATCATTTTTATCAGAAATAGGTTTGACGGCATGTGCAGAAAACCAACCTATAATGGTGAAACCAAATGATGAACTTTATTTTTCTCTTTCTTTCTTTCTTTTTCTGTCTTTCTCTTTCTTTCTTTCCTTCCTTCCTTCTTTCATTTCTTTCTTTTTCCCTTCCCTCTTCTCTGAGCAGGAAGTCTAGATGTAGGAATTCACTGGTGTTGGTATGAGACCTCACAATGCTATCAGGGTCACAGGAGCTGAGTAGCTTTCCACTCAGTCATCCTTAGCATTTAGCTTGTTGTCTTGTGCTTTTGAAATAACTGCCCTATCTCCAGATCATGTCTGCTTTTTAGGCAGGAAGAGGAGAGATTAAAAAAAAAAAAAAAAAGCATTGTGCTTTTGTTGCCTGTTCTTTTGGGGTATTATTTATAAAATTTTTACCCAGTCCTATATCTTGGAGCATTTCCCCTGTGTTTTCTTCTAGTGGTTTTGTAGTGCAGGTCTTACATTTAAGTCCTTAATCCATTTTGAGTTGGTTTTTGTCTATGGTAGGAGATAGGGGGTCTAGTTTTTCTTCTACACATGGATTTCCAAGTGTCCCAGCACCATTTATTGAAGAGGCTATCTTTTCCTCAATGTATGTTTTCAGTGCCTTTGTCAAATATCAGTTGGTAGTAAGTATGTGGGTTGATTTCTGGGTTCTCTCTTCTGTTCCATTGGTTGATGTGTTTGTTTTTATGCCAGTAGCATGCTGTTTTGCTTACTATTGTTTTGTAGTATAATTTGAAGTCAGGTAGTGTAATACCTCCCACTTTATTCTTGCTCTGGATTGCTTTGACTATTTGAGGTCTCTTATTGTTCCTTATGAATGTTAGGATTGTTTTTTTCTATTTCTGTGAAGAACGTCATTGGTATTTTGATAGGAATTGAGTTAAATTTGTAGATCTCTTTGGGTAGTATGGTAATTTTCACAACATTAATTCTACCAATCTATCAGTATGGAATTTCTTTCCATTTTCTTGTGTCCTCTTTAATTGCTTTCATCAGTGTTTTGCAGTTTTCATTGTAGAGATCTTTCACCTCCGTGGTTAAGTTTATTCCTAGGTATTTTTGGTAGCTGTTTAACCTGCGATTGCTTTCTTGATTTCTTTTTCTGCTAGTTGATTGTTAGTGTATAGAAACACTCTGTTTTTTTTTTTTTTAATATTAATTTTGTATCCTGCAACTTTACTGAAATCACTGATCAGGTCTAAGAGTTTTTTGGTGCCGTCTTTAGGTTTTTCTGTATATAAGATCATGTCATCTGCAAACAGGGACATTTTGATTTCCTCTTTTCTAATCTGGATGTTCCCTTATTCCTTTCTCTTGCTTAATTGCTCTGACTGGCACTTCTAGCACTATGTTAAATAGCAGTGGTGAGAGTGGGCATCCTTGCTTTGTTGCTGTTCTTAGAGGAAAATCTGTGGAGTACACGAACATTTATAAAGCAAATGTATTTCACAGGGCCTATTTTCCAAAGCCCTGTAGTCTCAGGTTTAGCCTAACCTTTTGGAATTACATATAGAAATGTTAACCTTGCAAAAGACAGGAAACTTTTCTCAGGCTAAAGTCTTTTTAACACAGCAAAGTTGCTGGCTCAAGAACAGACAAGTCACTTGATTGACATGTAAAAATACTGGGGAAATTGCTGTAGGGAACAACAGTGTTGGCTAAGATCAAGCTTTTGTTAGTGTATTGACTCAGACTGATCAGGTCTAAGAGTTTTTTGGTGCCGTCTTTAGGTTTTTCTGTATATAAGATCATGTCATCTGCAAATAGGGACATTTTGATTTCCTCTTCTCTAATCTGGATGTTCCCTTATTCCTTTCTCTTGCTTAATTGCTCTGACTGGCACTTCTAGCACTATGTTAAATAGCAGTGGTGAGAATGGGCATCCTTGCTTTGTTGCTGTTCTTAGAGGAAAATCTGTGGAGTACACGAACATTTATAAAGCAAATGTATTTCACAGGGCCTATTTTCCAAAGCCCTGTAGTCTCAGGTTTAGCCTAACCTTTTGGAATTACATATAGAAATGTTAACCTTGCAAAAGACAGGAAACTTTTCTCAGGCTAAAGTCTTTTTAACACAGCAAAGTTGCTGGCTCAAGAACAGACAAGTCACTTGATTGACATGTAAAAATACTGGGGAAATTGCTGTAGGGAACAACAGTGTTGGCTAAGATCAAGCTTTTGTTAGTGTATTGACTCAGCCTTTTGCAAATTGCATTATGGAATGTCACTTTGCTTGTTTCACTGATGTTACCAGCCTCTATTGTTAAACCCCACCTATGTTCTTTTCCTGTAACTTCCTGGCCTGGAGAATAAATGGGGGGAAAGAACCTCAGTTCATGGTTAATTTCCAAAGGAAGGAATGCCTCTCTCTTGAGCGTTCAGGGAGATTAACCCCTTCAGGGTCTCTCACTGCTTGGAAGAAATGGGCTTTGAGTAATCCTTTGCATCTCAGTCACCCAGGGGAAGAGAGGTGATAAATCCATGTGAGGTAAAGCAACAAAAAGCTCTTATTCAGGAAGGTGTTAGCTGTGGGTTTGTCATATATAGATTTTATTATGTTGAGACACTTTCCTTCCATACTTATTTTGTTGAGAGTTTTTATCATGAAGAAATGTTGAATTTTATCAAAAGCTTTTTCTGCATCTATTAAAATAATCATACAGTTTTTGTCTTTCATTTTGTTGACATGATGTATCACATTTATTGATTTGTTTATAATGAACCATCCTTGCATTCCTGGGAAAAATCCCATTTCATCATGGCGTATAATCTTTTGGATACACTGTTAGATTCTGTTTGCTAGTACTTTGTTAAGAAGTTTTGCATCTAAGTTAATCAAAGACATAGGTCTGTAGTTTTCTCTTTCTTTTTTTGTTGTGTCTTTGGTTTTGATATCAGTGTGATGCTGGCCTCACAGAATGAGTTTGGGAGAATACACTCTTCAATATTTTGGAATAGCTTGGAAAGAACTGCTCTTAAATCTTCTGTCCTGGGGCCGACCCTGTGGCTCACTCAGGAGAGTGCGGCGCTGGGAGTGCAGCAGCGCTGCTTCTGTCCTGGGGCCGACCCTGTGGCTCACTCAGGAGAGTGCGGCGCTGGGAGTGCAGCAGTGCTGCCAGCCTCACAGAATGAGTTTGGGAGAATACACTCTTCAATATTTTGGAATAGCTTGGAAAGAACTGCTCTTAAATCTTCTGTCCTGGGGCCGACCCTGTGGCTCACTCAGGAGAGTGCGGCGCTGGGAGTGCAGCAGCGCTGCCGCCACGGGTTCGGATCCTATATAGGGATGGCCGGTGTGCTCACTGGCTGAGCGTGGTGCAGGCAACACCAAGCCAAGGGTTGTGATCCCCTTACCAGTCACAAAAAAAGAAAAAAATAAACAAAAAAATAAAATAAAATAAATCTTCTGTCCTGGGCTTTTCTTTGTTGGGAGAATTTTTATTACTAATTTAATCTCATTGCTCATTATTCAGACTTTTTGTTTCTTCTTGTTTCAGTCTTGATTGTATGTGTACAGAAATTTATCCATTTCCTTTAGATTTTCAAATCTGTTAACATATTGTTGTTTGTAATAATCTCTAATGTTTCTTTGTGTTTCTGTGGAATAAGTTGTAATGTATTCTTTTTCATTTCTCATTTTTGTTATGTGGGTCTTGTCTCTTCTTTTCTTGGTTAGTCTGGCTGCTGGTTTGTCAATTTTATTTATTTTCTCAGAAAACCAACTTTTTGTTTTATCAATGTTTTTTGGTCTCTGTTTAATTTACTTCTGCTTTAATTTTTATTATTTCTTTTATTACTGTTGGGGTTGGAATGTCCTTGCTTTTAGTTCCTTGAGGTGTAACATTAGGTTGCTTATTTGAGATCTTTCCACTTTTATGATGTAAACACTTATTGCAATAAATTTCTCTCTTGGTACTACTTTTGCAGTATCCTATAGGTTTTGGTATTATGTGCTTCTATTTTTGTTTCAAAAAATTTTTTGATTTCCTGCTTTATTTTGTCTTTGACCCATTGGTTATTCAGGAGTATATTGTTTAATTTCTATGTATTTGTATACTTTCCAGAGTTTACTTGTTGTCGATTTCTTGTTTTATTCCATTGTGGTCTGAAAAAATACTTGATATGATTTTAATATTTAAAAATTTGTTGAGACTTGATTTGTGGCCTATCATGTGGTCTATCCTGGAGAATGATCCATATGCTGGTGAGAAGGTATATTTTGCAGTTATTAGATGAAATGTCCTGGAAATGACTGTCAAGTCCATTCGGTCTAGAGTGCAATTTAAATCCAGTGTTTCTCTACTAATTTGTTGTTTAGATGATCTGTTCAATGCTGACAGAGAGGTGTTGAAGTCTCCAACTACTATTGTATTGGAACTGTCGCATATATATATATATGATTGTTATATCTTCCTGATGAATTCCCTTTATCATTATACAATGTCCTTCTTTGTTTCCTTTTATAGTGTTTGGTTTAAAGTCTATTTTATCTGATATAAGTATTGCTACTCCTGCTCATTTTTGTTTTCTGTTTGTATGGAATATCTATTCCAAAGTGATATGGAATATCACTTTGCTATTAATCTATGTGTGTCTTTACTGGTGAAGTGAGTTTCTTTCAGGCAGCATAGAATTGGGTCTATGTTTTTAATCATTTCAGCCAATTTATATTTTTTAAGCTGGGAATTTAATCCATTTATGATCGGGGTTGTTACTGAAAGATATTACCTTACTCCTGCCATTTTCTTAGTTTTTGGGGTTTTTAACAGTTGTTTTTTGTTTCTTTTGTTCCTTTCTTTACCTTTTATTGTTTGTCTCTATTGTTTGGTGGGGATTTTTTGGAGTGATAAGATACAGTTTCTTTCTCTTTCTTATTTGTGTATCTGCTGTACTAGTGGGTTTTATTCTTTCTCACGTATTCATGAAAGTAGTTATCACTCTTATGATTCCAGATATAGGACTCCTTTGAGGAATTTTTTATACAGCCAACCTTGTGGTTTGTATTTGTATGTCTGTGAAAGACACTATTTCTCTTTCATTTTGGAAGGATAGTTTTGCTGGGTATAGTATTCTTATTCATGGCTAGCAGATTTTTCTTTCGAATTTTTTATACAGCCAACCTTGTGGTTTGTATTTGTATGTCTGTGAAAGACACTATTTCTCCTTCATTTTGGAAGGATAGTTTTGCTGGGTATAGTATTCTTATTCATGGCTAGCAGATTTTTCTTTCGGCACTTTTAATATATCATCCCACTCTCTCCTTGCCTGTGTGGTTTCTGCTGTGATGTCTGTTGTTAATCTGATGGAGATTCCATTATAGACAACTTGATGCTTTTCTCTTATGATTTTTAGAATTTTCTCTTTGTCTTTGACTTTTGACAATTTAACTATAATGTGTCTTGGGGAGGATCTTTTGGGTTGAATCTATTTGGGGATCTTTGAGCCTCCTGAATCTGAAAGATCATGTGTTTACCAGTACTTTGGAAGTTATCAGTTATTATTTCAGTGAATAGGTTTTTGCTGCCTTTCCTTTCTCTTCTCTTTCTGGATCACTCATATCACACATGTTTGTAGCCTAAAGTTGTCTGATAGATCTTGTACACTTACTTCATTTTTTTAAAATTCTTTTTTCTTTTTGTATCCAACTGTGTAAATTTAAAAAGCCTGTGTTCAAGTTCAGAAATTCTTTCTTCCACTTGTTCTAGCCTGTTGCTAAAATTCTAGTTTGTATTTTTTATTTCATTGAACAAATTATTCAGCTCGGTAAAAAAGAAACCAGATTCTGGTTGGCTCTTCATAAAAAAGAACCAGATTCTGCTTGGTTCTTTTTTATGATATCTAGCTCTTTGTTGACTTTCTCCTTCATTTCCTTATATGATATTTGGCCTTCTTTGCAATTTCTACCTATATTTTCTTGCATCATGTTGAGTTTCCTTAAGATTATCATTTGAAATTCCTTTTCAGGCATTTCCTCAGTTTCCTGTTGTTTGGGGTCTGGTACTGGAGAATTATTTTCTTCCTTTGAGGGTGCCATGTTTCCTTGCGTGTTTTGTGGTTGCTGTTGTTGTTGTTGTTGTTGTTACTTCTCATATCTCTGCCTTGATGTCTGGGCACCTGGTGCAACAGCTGCTTTTAATTTTTGGAGTAGTTTTTGAAGGGAGAAACTCTTTCCTGTAGAAGTGTTCTAAATTGAAAATCACTTAAGCATTTTGGGTTTGAGCACAGTAGTGCAGTCTTTGTGTGACTTTGACTATATTCAATCTAGGAATTGTCTGTGGGTGCCTTCATGGTCTATGTGGTAAGGCCCTCAGTGGTTTTAGTTGAGGTGGGTGACACTGGTAGATTTGCTGTGGCTGTGGGCCCAGCAGCTCAAGAAGCAGGTGTACACTGGTGCAGAAGATCCTGGGAGTTCTGTAGAAGGCTGCCAGATCAGGTGCTGAGCCTAGAGCAAGCCTGCAAGGATGCCACAGGACCCAGCAGCTATGTAGAGGCCTGTCATGAGGGGAAAACCTGGTACCCAATCTCCTGCTGGTCCAGAAGGAGGTGTACACTGGTGCATCAGGACCTGGAAGCTTTGTGGAGGGTAGCTGGGCCAGCTCTTAAGCCTGAAACAAGACCACAAGGGTGAGCCTAGTCTGGTGGTTCTATAGAGGTCTGCCTTGGATGGTCAAAGCCCCTTCCCAATCCACAGTCAGTCAGGGAACAGGTATACACTGGTGCCACAGGTTCTGGCAACTCTGTAGAGGGATGCCAGTTCAGCTACTGCAGTCCTTCAAGGTGCAGTCTGGCCCAGCAGTTCTGTAGAGACCCGCCTTGAGGCAGTGATAGCCTCTGCCCAATGCACAGTCAGTCAGGGAGCAGGTGTACACTGGTGCTGCAGGTCCTGGCAACTCTGTGGAGGGCAGCTGGTTCCATTACTAGGCCTATAGACAGCTTGGGAAGACACAGCTTGTCCTGGAGGGCCACAGATGGGGAGGAGATGTTGCTGGGCTGGCTGACTGCTGGGGTGGGTAACTGTGAACTTATCAGGCCCACAGATAGTGCGGGGGGTGGGGGTGCACATAAATGTGCGGGGCCTCCACCTATTGGTGGCTTTCCTGCTCAGCAGGTCTTCCTACTCACCTGTGGGAGGAGGGGGTTCCACATGGGTTCAGATGTTGGGGTCTTAGTCTTTCTGTCTGACTTAGACTCTAGGCAGCTGGGGTGGTGGTCCTGCCAGAGCCCATGTGTATGCAGCAGAACATAGGTGGGGCCTCAGGATGGAGATAGTCAGTTTTTCTATGTCTGGAATGGAGTGCACTCTAGCTCTAGCTGTAGGTTTCATTTCAAAATGGCACTGTGCCATAGCGGTTTAGGGTGGGGGGCAGGTTCCTCTCCCAGAGTTTCTTCTATGAGGCTGTGTGGCTGCACAAGCTCCCAGCTACTTTCCACCTGGGTTTGGTGCCTGAAAGGACTGGGGGACTCTTTTTGAGGCAGGAATTGCTGTTGTTTGTGGTGGCAATGAAAACAACTGTTTTTTTTCCAGCTTACCTTCTCTCTGTCTGATGCCAAGCTAGTTCCTGTGGCAAGGCAGATGAGACTGGGAATTCACTTTTTAAGCCAGGCATGTCACTGCTTCAAACACAAGGGGTTCTGTTAGCAAGGGAGAAGAGGAGATAGATGTTGGGTCTCAAAAATATTCAGGGCTCCCTCTGTAATAGATTTTATCCCAGGAGCCACTTTCCAGAAATTCATGGATCTCACCCATGAGCTGTCATCTGCTCCCAGCCCTTTTAGTCCTCATTATTTGCCTGTACTGTTATGTTGGAAAGTAAGACCAGATTTCTCAACACAGTGTCAAAGATGTTTTTCTTAATTATATTTCAAGATTGCAAGAATTTCAAACCATTAAGACCAGGTGGAATCTTTTTTAACTAGTCCTTTTTATTACTGGGATCTGCATTTAAGCCCATAACACTGGCATTGGCATTTGAAATGCAAGAATTTCAAACCATTAAGACCAGGTGGAATCTTTTTTAACTAGTCCTTTTTATTACTAGGATCTGCATTTAAGCCCATAACACTGGCATTGGCATTTGAACTACATTTCTGGTCCTTCCTATTTCTTCCACATCTAGAACCTCTAAGGGTCTTAACCAAGCCCTCATTAAGTATTTAGTAGGCTCTGAAAAAATTGTTGGTGGAAAGACCATGCCTAACTTGTTTTCCAAATCTAAGTTTGTGATATTGCCACCCGCCCAATATTTTCAACCAGAAACCCAAAAGCCATTTTTTATTCTCTCTTATCATTTCCTTCCAGTCCCCAGTGAGCACTAAATCCAAAAGATTCTATGTGATGCCTCAAAAGTCTAGAAAAATGGAAAATGTTCAAATTATTTATTGAACTCTTTCCCCAGATTAATGGTTAGACCCATTAGGCTTTAAATTTAGAAATATTTTACCTATAAACGTGCCTGGAGATTGAAGGAAATGTTCTGAACATGTTACTTGAAAATGTAACTGATGTATTCTTTAAACGTGATATTTCCCATTCCAGACTTTTTAGATACCATGTACTTATCTCTTCAATTCAGCTCCTGCTGTCTCTACCCCATTGCTCCTGCCTTTGATCAGGACCTTATCATTTCTCTCTGGACCTCTTAAATAGTCTCCCTATTCTTGTCACTCCAATGCATCCTCCACTTCCTGAGTACTTTAAAAATAATACACAGACCACATGAATGCGACCAATGTGAGCTTTCTAAAGTGTTATCATATATCTCTCTTGAGTAAAATACTTCCACGTTTTCCCCATTGTTCATGATAGTGGTTACTTTATTTACTTTACAGATATTTATAGAGCTCTGACTATGTGCCAGTACTATGCTAGGCAACTCTGATGCAATGCTGAATAAGGCAAAAGTGGATGCTACCCTCACAACTTCCGTTCTAACAAATGGTTGATAAGGGCTTTGATGACCTGTCTGCAACCCCACTCACATCTCCAGCCATCAGTGTTGGCTTTTATACCCCAGCAATACCAAACTGCTTAAAGTCCTATGCACACATTCTGCTTTTCCTCCTCTTTGTATCTCTGTGCATGCCCTTTTGTTGGTCTGGTGTCTCAAACATCGCTTCCTCCAGGAAGTCTTCCTTGACCCACTTTATACAGATTAATCATTTTTTTCTCTGGGACTTTTACAAATTCTATTGTTATTTAGTTGCCCTTATTACAATATTTCCTGATTTGTTTACAGCCCTTCCTTTTTTTTTTTCCGATAGTGAAATAAATGATGAAAGCAAAAGGACTTTGAATTGCATTTAAAATTCAGAAAAAACTGCTGGAATTACTTTTAATCAGTAGACTCTGCTCTCTCAAAAAGAAAAATGATGAAATTTTTCATACTGACCACCAGAAGTTACAATGAGTATTTTGTAGCTCTGAGAACAAAGGCTCTTAAGAAAAGGAGCCAGGAAACTTCATGATGCTTTATCTCATTCAACTATAACAATTTGTGTATCCTCATTAATCGTCTAACAATGTTTTATGAATCTTGAAAGTAACTGAAATAAAAGGGTTCATTAGTGTGTGCTTCACAATGGAGAAACTCAATTTTCAGAGCACAAGAAGGGAACTATTCTTTTTTACTCTTTAGGTGTCAGGCAGTCTAGGATACAGAAAGAAGAGTCTACAGTGAAATGCAAACTAATTTGGGACTTGTCTTCTTGGCCTAAAAAATCCTTGTAGGAAGAAAATCGTGCTGTGGAGAGAAAAATCTAAGAAAAACTGATTCACGAGTCAAAGGAAAAACTCATATTTCTGTTCTCATAATTTGTTTTTCTGTAAGAGGAGGCTTTTATATTTTGTTTTCACACTAGATTGTTAGATATTTGGGAAAAGGACTGTATTTCATATCCACAGTGTCATTGCAGAAATGTAGTAGATGCTCAATAAATGCAAGTTTTATTTAAATAACATTGTATAATTAATGACTGGTTTTGGTGGTAAAAGATCTAAAATCTAAGAGAGGTGATACACATGGCATGAAAACAATGTTGGCTACCACATAAGACCACAGGTCTAAGGGTATTATTGAGTTCTACATTTTGGGGCAGGCAGGATCTAGGCCCAGCAAGAGAGAACACAAGTATATGTGCACACAAATAACACAGCACAGACAGGTCACATATGCACCCTAAGCTCATGCCTCTCAACTCTTACTCTCCATAACTTAAGTCCTATTTTTCTGGCAGTCCTCACACTCCCTTCCCCTTTGTTACCTTTGCCTGTCACATGGAACTTTATTCCTGCATTTTATTTTCAACTTTTCTTTTCAAACAACCTCAGAGAGTCCAGGTGTAAAAAAAGAGAAGAGCCCTGAGCGTTGTTCCGGCTCACCAGGAATGAGGTTTCCACTTCTATTCTTTCTGGACCCAATTTATATTTTTTTATTTTATTCTTGGAGCCTTTTTCTGTATAAATCCATTCAGCAATTTAAAAAAAAAAATTATACAAATTCAATGTGTGTGTGGGTTTTGGGTGG
Organism: Galeopterus variegatus; assembly: GCF_000696425.1. Taxonomy (NCBI): domain Eukaryota; kingdom Metazoa; phylum Chordata; class Mammalia; order Dermoptera; family Cynocephalidae; genus Galeopterus; species Galeopterus variegatus. The sequence goes on along the minus strand of NW_007727476.1, from coordinate 323,710 downwards.
GCTGTGGAAATTGATTTACGAGTCAACCACTTTTCTCTTTTCTTGCCATCTCCCGCTTGAGTGGTTTGTCGGCCCCAGGCCTTTCTTTCACTCGAGGAGAATAAGGTTGTCTATGGAAGAGGTCAGCATTTCAAATTGGTGGAGTTCAACTGCACAAATGACATAGAACTGACAAGAAAAGACAGGGGTTTGGAGGTCACAGACTGCATAGGTCTCGCTTAGGGTTTTTGCTTTGTGATGAACCCTGGCACCAAAATGAATTAAATAACAGGCTTAAGGACTATTGAGGAAGGACTGAATGCAAATCAAAGATAAGTAGAAGTTTTCTTTCCTAAAAGGAGAATGATTTTTTCCCTTCCTTCTCCCCCTTCCATATCTGTGCTGGCAAGAGCTGCATGTTAAACATGATTTCGCTGGCATTATGCTGGGCGCTTTCACTGCAGGCCACTGCAATGGCCTATCTTGGCCTATGATTAATGACCTGCTAGGCAATTTGGAAGCCATAATAACTCTGCGGTCCACACACAAACTATATAGTCGCATTCCTTTTGCGGATTTGCCAAGCTGTTACCAAGGGGCCCACATAGGAGCCAGATTGCTGGAGAGATAGTGAAGCATTTCTGCAAATGCCATTTGGGCCTTATCTTGCTGAAAAGTGCAATGAGCAGTGGGCTCATTTACAAAATTCAAAGCCTAGATCTCATGGCTTTTTTACTTCAGCTCAGATTAGGGAAAACAAATAAAACAAACAAAAATCACTCCAAAAAAAAAAGGAAAGCTGATAAAAACCAGTCTTTCTGTATGGTCTCTAGGCTCTGAGTGATTACACAGACAGCAAACAATCGTGTTCCCAAATTCTGAATTGGATTCATCAAGGTCTAATGTTAGTAATGCCTCTAAAAGCAAAGAGTGAATATTTGAAAACCCCAGGTAGAAACAAAGGCTGCTCTTCAAGGTCTGTTGTTTGAAGCTGTTTGCATGTACACTTCTAAACAGTAAACTTGTTATCAGAGTGAAAGGCTGTTGCATTGGGAACTGGGGCAGGGAAGGGGGAATCTAGTCCCAGTTCAGCCACTGCCTTTCTCTGTGATCCTGGATACATTTCTTCTCTTCTCTGAGTGGCATTTCTCTCAACAGCTCAATGAGAATGTTGGATTTAGCAAATAATATAGCAGGCCTTTTCTGGCTCCAATGTTTATTCATTTTGCAGATATTTATTGAACTCCCACCACGTACTTGGCATCCTTCTAAGCTCTTGAGATATTTAGGGAAGAAAGCAGACAAAGATCTCTGTGCTCAAGAAGCTTGCATTCTAGGGGGGTGAGACAATCATTAACAATAAAGATAATTAATTAGTAAATTATGTATGTGAGAGGATAATAAGTACTATGGAAAAGGAAGAAGTAGGACAGAGTAAGGGGAAACATGAATGCCATGGGGTGAGGTGGGGAGCAGATTGCAATGTGACATATGGGGGTCAGTGAGATTTGGCAGTGATCTGAAGGAGAAGAGGGAGTCAGCCAAGCATTTATCTGAGAGGTAAGCATTCTGGCAGGAGAATATGTCCAGGGCAAAGGCCCTAATAGTCTGAATTCATTGATGCTGTCATTTTCTTTGAGACTGACTAGCCTGCAGTCACTTAGCTAGCTTGTGGCAACTTTATCACCCAGCTTTGTGGTTTTCAGCCTTGGCTTTATGTTAAAAGCACCTTGAGAAATATAACAATACAGAGACCTGAGTCCTACTTCCAGAGATTCCGATTTAATTGGTCTGCGGTACAGCCTGGGCATTGAGGGTTTTCAAAGCTCCCCCGGTGTTTCTTCTATGCAGTCAAGGTTGAGATACACCAATCTAGAGCAACTGGGTCAACTTTACCATGACCTTTCCAGGGGATGTTTGTCATTGAGGAAAATGATCTTACAATTCACATTGTCAAGCCAAGTGACTGTCAGCCCACAGGCATTATCTTATCGAGAACCTTCTATGCACAAGGTTCTATGCACAGCACTGGCCATGCAAAGGAGAGTAAGATGGTCCATGCCAGAGTGCAGAGAAGATGGACATGTGACCACGATTCTTCAGACACTGAGTTTCTTACAGAGCAGTAAAATACGTTGTGGGATGCTAAATGTCAGTTTCTCCCAGACAAAACTCATTCAAATGCGATTTTATTGTATTTGCCACATCCATGTAAAACTAGCTTATGCCTTTAATTTAAATTCTTATTTTACTATTGCTCTAATCAATATTATCTGTGAAATAACTTGTTTGATGTGTGTGCTAACTGCACATATATATATATATATAATTGTGTATATATATAAAATTGTGTGTGTGTGTATATATAATTGGAAAAATGACCAGTGTTCATCTATGTGCTGTCCAAAACCATCTCCAAGATGATTACTAGAAGAAAGTGAGCTACCTTTTTGGAAGCACAACCAAATGAGATGAGGAAAAAAGAGAGGAAGAGAAGAGCTGAGGCTGAGGGACTTGTGACTTATATTTAATTTACATATGAAAATGGTCACTGTTGGACAAAGAGAATCAAAGCTAAATGGTTGGGGTAGGCTTTGTAATTATGCAGCCCATTAATCAGTTTTGGACCATTTAGATGATTAGCAGATGGATTTTTCGTTGAAATTCCCAAACATCAGACATTGTTTGCTTTTGACCGTATGGACAGACTCCTCTTTTCTTTCTTTGTGTGAGAGCATTGTGATCAGGAAGCCAAGGTCACGCCACATGAACTCAGCAGAGCCCAAGGCATGAACTCTCATATGTTTAGAAGAAACATTAAAATGGCCTTTTTGGTCTGATAGTTGTATCTAACTGAAGAGCTCACCTTTGAAAGAAGAGCATCTAAAAAAAATTTTTTTTAAATTAGGTTTTGGTTATTGGTTGAGGCAAATTTTCCAATTTCCATGTTTTTCAGGTATATACTTAAGATTCTCCTTTCTTTCCTTGCCTATTCTAATTAGAAGGGAGCCACATATTTTGGGAATTACATGGTAATGACGTCCCCCTTCATGAAAATGTTTTTATTTTTAATTATCCAGCATTGCAGATAATAACTATTTCTTCTCAAAATAGTCAGGAATAATGGCACGTTATTTATCTAGAGGTATTTACATTTTACAAAACATTTTCATATATATTTTTTTATTTTGCTCTACATAATTCTGCAAATTAGAGAAGCAAAGAGGGAGAGGCTCAAGAAACTGACAGAAGGCCACAGCTCAGAAAAGTTCACCAGGAGCACCCATCGTCAGCTGCTACACTTAATTTAAATGCCTCGCTCAATCATAATGGAATACAGTCCCACTGTCCTAAATATTTGATTATGTAGAAGATATTATTTCTGAGGGAAATAGAGATCTTTCCTTTTAGGATGCAGAAGTGAAAGCTAGTTGGGAATGCCTATGTAAAGAGGACAGGTGGAAGATGGAGGGCGGCAGGCTTTGAAGAACTCAACAGACAAACAGGACCACAGACATGAATGGCATTTTGAAGGGATACACTCAGACATATGAGATGATTGCTAACATGTTCATTGCCTTTTTGTGGGAATTTTCTCATCACTGATGGAGGTCTAGTTTGGCACTGATGGTTGCCGTAAGCGTGTGTTTAGAGATTAGGATTTGGGAGTCTGTCATTGTTCACCTTAGGCTTCTTGTTAAGTGTGAGGCACCAAAGCAAGAAGAATCTTCCAGTTCCCAAGGACTACATACAGAAGGAATGCAACTTAAATTTATTGAGCACCTACTATGAGCCTGATACCTCTAACAGCACTTGGGCTATTTAATTTTGATCCCTTAATAACCCTACAATTGTCATTCCAGTTTTACTAATGGTAAAATAGGCTCAAAGAAGTTGTAGCCATGTGGCACAAAGTAAAATGATTCCTAACTGTGTGAGCCTTTGGACGCCAAGGTCAGTGCTCAGTGACTGTGTTCCAAGTTGCCGTTACAAGGTGGATGCTCCTTCCTCTGGCCAGAGCAGCCTTTGCTGTTACTATTTAGGAAGAGAAATCTGCAGACTCATTCATCTGTTTTGCTGCCCCAAGACTTTGCTTCATCCCCATCTGATACACCCATGAGTACAGCTCTCTCCCTAAGTACCCAGGATACTTTAACTCAAGAGAAGCAGGATAGGGCCCTAGATACTCAGCAGAGCTGTGATGGGAGCAAAGGAAAACCCCTTTGTTCTATAATTTGTGGGGAGTGGAGGGACCATAGCAGAACTCACTGGTGATTGTTTTTGAACAGGAATAGTGGTTTTTTATATCCCTTGAGGTGGATTGTTAGTAAAAATGGCCACCTTTATTGCCCTTCTTGTGTTTCAGTCCTTTTGCAGCATGACCTTGCAGATCTTCCCATCAAGAAAGGGAGTTTATTTTCCCACTGCTTGAATCTGGATTGTCCTGTAACTTGTTTGGCTAATAGAATGTGGCAAAAGTGGCATGACAATTCCAAATCTAGGTCTCAAAAGGTTTTGTGTTTTTGTTCTTTGTGTCTCTGGAAGCCTGCCTGCTGGCATCTGCATGAAGCCAGGCAAGCCTGATGGAGAATGAGACCCAGTGTACAGAGACCAGCCATCTCAGCTATGCCCACCAGAGATCACCTATGTCCTGGCTGAGCTAGCAGCTAACTGAAGATACGAGTGAGCCCAGCAGTGATGAGAAGAACTGCCCAGCTGAGCCCCACCCAAATGCTGACCCACATAGTCATGAGCCAGAGGAGTGGCTCCTTTATTAAGCCTGTAAGTTTTGTGCTGGTTTTACTTTTTAGGTAGCAAGAGCTGAAACTCGATTGATTGATTGATTGATTGATTGATTTGTTTGTTTGTTTCTAACCGTATTTATTTATTTATTTATTATTTTAACTTCTCAATATCCATTGTAGGTGATATTCATGACCCATTCCCCCTCCCTCTCTCCCCTTCTCTCCCCTCTACATCATATCTGTTCACTTGTCTTAGCAAGTTCAAGGAATCGCTGTGATTGTTGTGTCTTCTCCCCACCCCCTTTATTTGTTTGTGTGTTTATTTATTTATTTATTTTTAGCTCCCACAAATAAGTGAGAAATGTGGTCTTTCTCTTCCTGTGCCTGACTCGTTCCACTTAATATAATTTTCTCTAAGTCCATCTGTGTTGTTGCAAATGGCAGTATTTCATTCTTTTTTATAGCAGAGTAGAATTCCATTGTGTAGATGTACCATGTCTCTGGGGATCCAGGAAGCAAGGCCCTCCTGATTTTGCCTCTGCAATGAGTCAAGTCCAACTCCAACCTCACTCCACTCGAGAGTCAAAATCACTGAGATAGTCTGAATGCCTCATCCAGAAGTCCCCCATGGTGAGAAAATTGCAGGAAATCTTAGTTGATGGAAATTAGGCTTTTTAAAACTAAAATATGGAGCACTGGATATTGATGGAGCCAGAGAAAGAGTCATCTTGTCCTCTGAGGTCTGGCTGTGTGGCTGCTTACTCTAATTTCTGTGCCTCCATCTTTGTGTCTGTCACCTCCTGTCACCTGAAATTAACTGAGCCTGTCTCACAGAAGTGCTCCTCCTTTATCTTCTCCAATTTTGCATATCTCACCCACCCCAACCTAATTTACTGAAGAGGCAATCTTTTCCCCAATATATGTTCTTGTTGCCTTTGTCAAAGACAAGTTAGCTGTAGGTCTGTGGGTTGATTTCTGGCTTCTCTATTCTGTTCCATTTGTCTGAGTGTCTATTTTTGTGCCAGTACCCTGCTATTTTGGTTACTACAGCTTTGTAGTATAATTTGAAGTTGGGTACTGATATGCCTCTGACTTTATTTGTTTTGCTCAGGATTGCTTTGGCTATTTAGGGTCTTTTGTTGTTCCATATGAATGTTAGGATTGCTTTTCTATTTCTGGGAAGAATGTCATTGATATTTTGATGGGTATTGCATTGAATTTTTAGATCATTTGGGGTAGTATATACATTTTCACAATGTTGATTCTTCTAATGGAAGAGCATGAAATGTCTTTCTACCTTTGTGTCTTTTTAAATTTCTTTTAGTAGTGATTTATAGTTCTCATTGTATATCTTTCACATCCTTGGTTAAATTGATTCTTAGGTATTTAATTTAATTAATTTATTTATTTGGTGACTATTGTAAATACTGTGAGGTATATCTTTTTCCTCCCTTCATTATTAGTCTGTGTGTGTCTTTACAGGTGAGGCAGGTCTATTGAAGACAGCATATAGTTGAGTCTAGCTTTTTAATCCAATTTGTCAGTCTGTGTATTTTGAGAGGAAAGTTTAATCCACTTATATTTAGGGTTGCTTTGAGAGGTATTGTCTTACTCCTGCCATTTTATTGTTTTTTGTTTAGATGAGTTAATTATCTTTCATTACTTTCTTCCCTTTTTGTTATTTATCTTCAATGTTTGTTGGTTTTTTGAGGTGATACAATTTTGTTTTTCTTTCTTGCTTGCTCGCATTTGTGTTTTATTAGTGGGTTATGTTATTTCTTGTGCATTCATGATAGTGACTATTGTTTTCAGATTCTAGATGCAGAGCTCCCTTGAGAATTTCTTGTAGGGTGGCTGTGGGCTGATGAACTCCCACAGTTTTTGTCTGTCTGGGAAATATACTATTTCTCCCTCATTTCTGAAGGAGAGACTTGCTGGGTATAATATTCTCGGCTGCCAGGTTTTTTTCTTTTAATAGTTTGAATATATCATTCCATTTTCTTCTTGCCTATAGAATTTCAGTTAAGAAGTTTGCTTAGTCTCACGGAAGCTCCCTTATAAGAGACTTGACACTTTTTTCTCTTGCTGCTTTTAGTATTCTTTCTTTGTCTTTGAGCTTTGCCAGTTTGACTATAATGTATCTTACAGAGGATATTTTTTGTATTGAATCAGTTTGGGGATCTTTGAGCTTCCTGGATCTGAAGGTCTGCATTTCTCCCTATATCTCAGAAATTTTCCATTATTATTTCACTGAATATATTTTCAATGCCTTTACCTTTCTCCAAGGCCCATTCTGGAACACCCATTATTCTGGTGTTTGTCTGCTGGCTCTCTTAGAGTTTCTTCATTTTCTAAAACTCTTTTTTCATTTTTTTTTCTGTCTGCCTAGGTTATTTCATAAAGGCCATTTTCAAGATCAGAGATCTTCTGCTTCTTCTAATCTGCTGCTTAAAATCTTAGTAGTGTTTTTTATTTCATTGAGTGAATCCTTCAGTTCCAGGAGTTCTGCTACATTCTTTTTTAAGGTATTTGTATTAGTCCATTTGTATTGCTATAACAGAAATACCCGAGACTGGGTAATTTATAAAGAACAGAAGTTTATTTGGCTTACGATTCTGGGACAGCTGCATCTGGTACAGGCCTCAGGCTGCTTCTACTCATGGTGGAAAATGACAGGCAGCTGGTGGGTACAAGCAGATCACATGGTGAGAGGAAGAAAGAGAGAGAGGGGAGGTGCCAGGGTCTTTTTAAACAACCAGCTCTCACAGGAACTAATAGAGCGAGAACTCACTCATTAATGGCATTAATCCATTTATGAGAGATCCGCCCCCATGACTCAATCAGTTTCCAACACTGCCACATTGGAGATCAAATTTCCACATGAGTTTTGGAGGGAACAACACATCCAAACTCTATCAGTATTAATCTCTTTATAAACTTCTTCCTTTATATCCTGGATATTTTTTCTTGTTTCATTGTGTTGTCTGAGTCTTCTGTTATCTCATTGAGTTTCCTTAAGATAGTTATTCAGAATTCCTTTTCAGTCATTTCAAGGTTTTCCTGTTCTATAAGGTCTGGTGTTTGAGAATTACTATATTCCTTTGGCAGTGTCATATTTTCTTGTTTTCTGTTTTGTTTTGTTTTGTTTTGTTTCTATTATCTCTATGTTGATTTCTGGTCACCTGGTAGATCAGTTGCTGCTTCTACTACTCTCCAGTGGACTTTGGGGGGAACGACTTCCTCCTCTTTTTTTCCAGGCTCTTCTGGTGACTCTCTGTGTATCAATGCAGTTGACTATGCAGCAGGCCACTTGCATGGTGGTCATGGCTGCTACACTGGTGAGTAGCCACCCTTGCAGTGGTAGAAGCTGCGGAGGTGGCTGTTGTGGTTAACCTCTTTGGAAGTGGTGTGGGGCCTCCTAGTCATGGCAGTGGGTGGTGCTGGTTCTTGCCTTGTTCATGGACAGTGGGTAGGCTTCCTTGGGCTTTTTCCCTGTCTGTGTGTCGCTGGTCAGGATGGAAGGGCAGCACCTTGGGTCCTGCTTTGCTCACAGGCAGAGAGCAGCCTTCCCAGGGGCTTTATCCCTGCTTGTGTGTCCACGGTCAGGCCACCTTTGTTTTTGAAAAATATTTTCACTAAACGTAGGACTCTAGGTTGGCAGTAACCCTTATGTTTCCTCCTCTGTTGATAACACACTTTTATTCCTGTTTGATTTTAAGATTTTCTTCTTATCATTAGTTTTATCTAATTTGATCATAATATGACTTGGTACAGTTTTCTTTATGTGTGTTGTTTTGTGACTTATTGTGATTCTTGGAACTGTGGGTTTATCATTTTCTTCAATTTTGAAGAATTTTTGGCCATTATGTTTTAAAACTTTTTTTCTGAATCCCCCATCTCCCATCCCCCTGCAATTTTAAGACTCCATTATATGTGGCCACACATGTTGTCCAATAGCTCATTGATGTTAGATTCATTTTTTCTAGTCTTTTCTTGCTCTCATATTATTTTAGATAGTTCCCACTACTTTGTATTCCAGTACAATAATCTTCAATGTCTAAACTGCCATTATCTTATCCAGTGTTTTTTCACCCAAGACACTGTAGTCTTCATCTCTAGAAGTTCAATTTAGGTTTTTTAAAAAATCTTTTCCATGTCTCTACTTAACAAGTGAAATTTTCTCCTGGCTTCTTGAATGTATGAAGTACAATTGTAATAACTGTTTTAATGTCCTTGTCTATTAATATCATTTGTGTCATTTCCAGGTCAGTTTCAATCACTTGATGTTTCATCTCATTAGGAGCAATATTTTCCTGCTTCTTTGTATGCCTGGAAATTTCTGATTGGATGCCAGACACTTTAAACTTTACCTTGTTGGGTGCTGGATTTTTTTGTGTTCCTACATATTCTTGAGCTTTGTTCTGGAAGATGGTCAAATTACCTGAAAAAGTTTGCTCTTTTGCGGTCTTGTTTCAGACTTTGTTAATTGGGACTAGAAAAACCTTTAATTTAGGGTTAATTACTCCAATAATGAGGCAAAACCATTTTTAGAATTCTAACTGATGCCCCGTAAATTATGAGAATTTTGAATCTGGTGTTTGGGAATTACTAGCCCTGTATGATTCGGGCATTGCTTTCTCCAATTTTTTGCAGGTGCTTCTTTCCTAAGCTTTGGGTAGTTTTCTTGCACTGATGTTCTGTTTAGTAGTCTACTGAATACTTGAGGTGACCCTCTACAGATCTCTAGAATTCTCTCTCCATGTAACTCTTTCCTCTCTAGTACTGTGATCTGTGTTCTCTAATTGCCTTGGTTTCCCCAGATTCCCAGATTCTTGTTCTCAACTCAGAGATACTGCCAGGGTCTGCCTCTGTCCATCTCTCCCTTCACACTGTAGCCAATAAATTTTCTTCTGGAGCTAAGTTGGAGCAATTATCAAGTTCTCTTTTGTTTTTCATCTTGGCTGAATCACTGTCCTTCCCCTTCTAATGCCCAATGTCTTGAGGGCCATTATTATTTTTTTATTTTAAATTTGTAGTAGTTTTAGTCAGGAGGGTAAATTTAGTCTCTGTCAACCCATCTTAACTGGAATAAGAAATAAAGCTCCTTGATTTTCTTTTTCTTTTTTTTTTTTCTTTTAAAAAGATGACCAGTAAGGGGATCTTAACCC
>NW_007727476.1:310015-312087 GCF_000696425.1 Galeopterus variegatus | reverse complement strand
TGAAATTCAGGAAAAATTAACAATCAGCTCTTGCAAGCTGGTACCAGCCAACTCTAACACCCCATCGTGTTTCTCTCCCACCTCCCCATCCCACCCTTTCTAGTTAGCTTCCTTGAAGATATACTTGGAAAAATGGGAGCTTTCCTCTTATGTTTCTCTGGAACTGAGTTTTGGAATCTGTTTCTCCAGCATCCTGTACTTTCTGTCATCCCCAGTTCTACCACGGTTAGTTTGTTGCAAGACACTGGTTGATTTGTTGCAAGACACCACAGAGAAATGGTTGCAGGGCAGGCCACTCTCCTGCTCCTTTAACCTCTCGTCACCTCCCCACAAAGCCGTAGGAGTGATCATTCCTTCTCTTAATGAATAACTGAGGAGTAATTAGAGAAAATTATAATGTTGCAAGGAAACATTTAAAAGCCATATGACAATTATGACGTCCACATAGTATAAGGGTAGGCATATAAAAAACTAAATCCCTCACTTTTAAAATCAAGAAAGATTTATTTGACATTTACTAAGTGCAAGGCATGATGTTAGGTCCACTTAAAAAATGAACACTTTCCAAACTTTTAATTCGGTTATCCTGCCCTCAGTTTTCACTCTCTCTCAAAGCGCCTATTTTTCCTCACCTCCCTAATGTGAACTCTCACTTTCTACTCTTCAGGAGAAATTCTGCTCTTGCTCCGCCCCCCACCCCGCACATCTTTGCCTTCAGTAGTCTTTTCCCTAAAATTGGTGTCATTCCATCCCAGCCACACTCTAGATGAGGCATGGGGGAAGGTAGTGACTTTTTAGAACATATATAGATGACTTCTGACACCCTGGATTCCACAGAAGAGGCTGAGCTAAGGTAGATTTGGTGCTCCAAGTCTTACAATAAAACTGCAGAGCAGCATAAACCTTCCAGGTATCTCTATTTTTTTTTAAGGTTTTTTTCCTCTTTTTTTTTTTACAGGAAAATTTATAGCTTTATTTTTTTTTGTTACATTTTTATTTTATCAATATACACTGTATATGATTATTATGGCCCATCACCGACACCTCCCTNAGCACCACGCTCACCCAGTGAGCCAACCGGCCATCCCTATATAGGGATCCAAACCCGTGGCGTTGGTGTTACCAGCACCACACTCTCCCGAGTGAACCAGGGGCCGGCCCAAAAGCTCCTTGTTTTTCATTCAGATATTTCTCTCCCTTGCACAAGAGCCCATGTATTTTATTGAAAGCTCACCTTCTTGGAATGAGCCTAAATGCTCTAAGTATAATCTCAGTGAGTTCAGAAACTTGGCAAGTCAGCGTGTATTCCTCTGACCACAGAAGATTGTTTTAAGAATGGTCATTACAGTTCAGTTTTGACTTAAACATAAGGAAAATTTTCTGAGGGATTCTGTGAGGAGTTATCTTATCTTTAAGAGAGGATAAATGAAAGCAATGGTCCCTTTTCCTCTAGATGTGGTTGTAAGCAGAGGTGAGACCTGAAACTTCTGCACTGGTATAATTACCAGCATGAATGTGAAGTGAGGGAAGGACGGAGTTGATAGAATTACAGAGGAACAGTGATTGAGATTTCCTATTGAACCATAATTAATCAAATTTCTACCTCAGATCTTTTCCAGTTACATGAGTTGATATATTTTATTATTGATTTAACCAGTCTGAAATTAGTATTCTGTTACCAAAGATTAAACTTTTTCTGTTCATGTGCTTTCACTTATCACTTAGTTTAAATTCCTCTAGATCAAAGATTGAGTATCATTTCTTTGTGGCTCTCCTTGCAACTAAAAGTAGTAGGTGGCTGAGTGATTTTGGAACTTTTTTTCAACTTCTCTGAGGCTCAGTTTCTTTGTCTATAAAAATGGAGATAATATTATAGGGCCATTGTGAGAATCATTAAATGCCATAGTTTATCTAAAGTATGTCCCAGTGCCTTTCACACACTATGGGCTTAACAAATGTGAATCTCCCTTTCCCTGATACGTAGTAAGCATTCCAGTACATATTTCCATAGGCCTAAAGTCAAGGTCCACTAGTGGTGTGCTGAAAAATATTTTAAAACTGGATGTATAGGG
>NW_007727476.1:299659-306282 GCF_000696425.1 Galeopterus variegatus | reverse complement strand
TTTATAAATCTGGGTGCTCCAACATTGGGTGCATACATATTTATGATTGTTATGTCTCCTTTGAGATCACCCTATCAGTGAAAATTATACTTCCACCTATGTATTCTCTTTAATATTTTTTGGTGAACATTAACCCATTTCATTAAGCATAGAAACATATCTCTGAAGAAAAAACATTAGTTATGTGTCAGTAAGCTCCAAACTCATAATGAGGAATAAAATGTTTACCCAGTAGTCTGATAACTTGTAAGGCACCTCTGGCTATGGAGTCAAGAAGTTGCATTGTTATGCAGAGAAGTTGAGTTCCTTTGTTTCACCCCATTCTTCTAAAATTACCCCTCTTTATGCCTTCAAGGAATAAGAAACAAGCCCACTGCTGATCCACTTCCCTCCTTGTGGCCTCTCACAGGAGCACATCCAGGTAAAGAGGCAAATTGGGATTCAGGTTTTAAGAGAGATGAAATAAGACACAGTCTCTATTACCAAAGAGCTCAGCTTTCAGTCTGGAAAACACAGGTGTACAAATGAAAGACCATGATACCGTGTGATAAGTGCCATAACAGAGCATGGGCTACAGAAGAGCATCCTGGGTGGGAATGTGGAAGGATTGGGGAAGTGGGAATGTGGAAGGATTGGGGAAGACTTCACATTGGAATGAACAGTGAAGGAGTAGAAGAGATTTGCCTGGCAAAGAAGAGTGAAAGTAAAGAGTATGTGTGGTACAGAAAACTGCATATACCAAGATATGGAGGGCTTTGAGCAGGGAATTGTGTGTGGTCTACTATGATTATAGTGCATGTATGTTTGTGAGTATGTGTGTGCATGCATGCATGTGTGCATTTCATGCAAAAGAAGTGATAAGGGATGATACTAAAAAGGGTAGAATAAGATGCCAATGGTATTTGAATATGCTGAAGAGTTTGGACTTTGTTTTGTAAGTGTCTTGACCCTAGGTGTTATAGCCATTTAATTTTTTCAAGTGAGAGAATTATATGCTCAGTTACCAGAGATGACCTTGTTGTCATTGTGGAATATGACTTGTTGAGGAGAGACTGGAAGCAGGGGAGTGGAGTTAGGGGGCTGTTAGAAAAATCTACTTTTCTGAGATGAAGATTTGAACTAGTGTAGTTGGTATAATAGGTAAGCATAGAGAACATGATGGGCCAGCATTTCATAGAAAATAAGGGATAAAAGAAGAGCCAAAGAATACTTTCAGTTTCCTGAATAGGACACTTTTAGGTAGTTGGTNACTTGTTGAGGAGAGACTGGAAGCAGGGGAGTGGAGTTAGGGGGCTGTTAGAAAAATCTACATTTCTGAGATGAAGATTTGAACTAGTGTAGTTGGTATAATAGGTAAGCATAGAGAACATGATGGGCCAGCATTTCATAGAAAATAAGGAATAAAAGAAGAGCCAAAGAATACTTTCAGTTTCCTGAATAGGACACTTTTAGGTAGTTGGTGATGCTGCTACCATGACACAGGTAGAGCTGCAAGTAGGGGAAGACACAACAGTTTGAGTTTAAAGTACCTGGAAAACACCCAGTTAGAGATGTCCAAGTCACAGTCACAAATGGGGGTGGAGTTCGGGAGAGAGGCAGAAGGGAAGGTCTATAGATTTGGGAACCATTAGAAAGTAGGACTTGTATTAGTTTCCTCCTGCTGTTATAACAAATTACTACAAACTTAAGGGTTTAAAACTACACAAACTTGAGTTCCAGTCAAAATGGCAGAGTAGTCAGTTCCTGGTATCGCTCTCTCCCACAGAGTGACCAATTTGCAGCTATTAAGGAGCAGCCACAGAGGACCTGGGATCTGCGCTGGAGTGGATGGGAGTCGCACACCACAGGACCCCAGTTCAGGTTGCTCCCCATTGCCTGGAGAGACTTTAGAGCTTCTGGGCCCACATGCCCCGAGCCTACCTGGCCAGAAAAGGAAGGTGGGGTGGGACTTCTGGCCCAGGCTAATTCCTGCTGCTCAGAAGTGGCAGTCCCTTCAGGATCCAAGCCAGACATCAGGGTGAAATGAGTGGACTGTGATACCCCCAGCCACAATGACAAAACACCAAAATAAAGATAACATAAATATAAAAAATCAAGAAAGTACATCGCCACCAAAGGAAAATAATAACTCTCAAGCACTAGATCCTATAGAACAGGAAGACTTTAAAATGACAGACAAGGAATTTAGAGTAACTATCTGAAGGAAACTAAATGAGATACAAGAAAACTCAGTTAGACAACACAATGAAATGAGAAAAAAATGTACAGGATCTGAAAGAAGAAAAGTACAAAGAAATCAATGCCTTGAAAAAGAATGTAGCTGAGCTTGTGGAGCTGAAGGATTCATTCAATGAAATAAAAAACACAACAGAGAGTTTAACCAGCAGACTTGACAAACATAAGAGAGAATTTCTGACCTTAAAGACAGGCTGTTAACACAGGCAGAACAGAAAAAAGAATAAAAAACATTGAAGAAAATCTAAGAGAGGCAACTGACAACCTTAAGTGCTCAAATATCCAAATCATGGGTATTCCAGAAGGGGAGGAAAAAGGAAATGGCATTGAAACATATTCAATGAAATAGTAGCAGAAAACTTCCCAGGCAAAAAAAAAGTCACAGATCTCCAGATTCAGGAAGTCCAAAGATCACCAAACACATTCAACCCAAAAAGGTCCTCTCCAAGACTTGATAATCAAACTGACAGAACTCAAAGACAAAGAGAGAATCTTAAAAGCTGCAAGAGATATGTGGCAAATTACCTATAAGGGAGCCAGAGATAACTGGCTCAGAATAACATCAGACTTTTCATCAGAAACCCTAAAAGCCAGAAAAGAATGAGATGATATATTCAAAACACTAAAGGACAAAAATTGCCAGCCAAGAATACTTTATCCAGCAAGGCCATCCATCTGAAATGAAAGACAAGTAGTATATTTCTCAGACAAAAAAAAAAAAACTGTGGGAATTCACTAATACATGACCAGCCCTACAAGAAGTACTCAAGGAAGTACTGGGTTTGATGCCACAAAAACAACCACCACTGCCATGAATATGCAAGAAAGAACAATACTTATCAGCACAACAAAAATGCTAACAAAAGAGAAAAAAACAGTTTATCTATTACCCCAAGAAACAAACAAATACAGAAGACAAAAAGAAAATTAGAAAGAAAGGAACAAAAGGTACTTAAGACATCTAAACAAAAATCAGTAAAATGCTAGGAGTAAATAAACATTTACTTAACAATCCTAGTTATTAATGATTACCTTTCAATAATAACTCTAAATGTAAAGGGATTCAATTCCCCATTCAAAAGATACAGACTGACTGACTGGCTTAAAAAAATGGACCCAACAGTATGCTGTCTTCAAGAGACTCACTTGACCTGTAAAGACACCCATAGACTAAGAGTGAAAGAATGGAAAAAGATATATCATGCAAATAGAAATGAAAAANCAGACATCAGGGTGAAATGAGTGGACTGTGATACCCCCAGCCACAATGACAAAACACCAAAATAAAGATAACATAAATATAAAAAATCAAGAAAGTACATCGCCACCAAAGGAAAATAATAACTCTCAAGCACTAGATCCTATAGAACAGGAAGACTTTAAAATGACAGACAAGGAATTTAGAGTAACTATCTGAAGGAAACTAAATGAGATACAAGAAAACTCAGTTAGACAACACAATGAAATGAGAAAAAAATGTACAGGATCTGAAAGAAGAAAAGTACAAAGAAATCAATGCCTTGAAAAAGAATGTAGCTGAGCTTGTGGAGCTGAAGGATTCATTCAATGAAATAAAAAACACAACAGAGAGTTTAACCAGCAGACTTGACAAACATAAGAGAGAATTTCTGACCTTAAAGACAGGCTGTTAACACAGGCAGAACAGAAAAAAGAATAAAAAACATTGAAGAAAATCTAAGAGAGGCAACTGACAACCTTAAGTGCTCAAATATCCAAATCATGGGTATTCCAGAAGGGGAGGAAAAAGGAAATGGCATTGAAACATATTCAATGAAATAGTAGCAGAAAACTTCCCAGGTATAGGGAAAGTCACAGATCTCCAGATTCAGGAAGTCCAAAGATCACCAAACACATTCAACCCAAAAAGGTCCTCTCCAAGACTTGATAATCAAACTGACAGAACTCAAAGACAAAGAGAGAATCTTAAAAGCTGCAAGAGATATGTGGCAAATTACCTATAAGGGAGCCAGAGATAACTGGCTCAGAATAACATCAGACTTTTCATCAGAAACCCTAAAAGCCAGAAAAGAATGAGATGATATATTCAAAACACTAAAGGACAAAAATTGCCAGCCAAGAATACTTTATCCAGCAAGGCCATCCATCTGAAATGAAAGACAAGTAGTATATTTCTCAGACAAAAAAAAAAAAACTGTGGGAATTCACTAATACATGACCAGCCCTACAAGAAGTACTCAAGGAAGTACTGGGTTTGATGCCACAAAAACAACCACCACTGCCATGAATATGCAAGAAAGAACAATACTTATCAGCACAACAAAAATGCTAACAAAAGAGAAAAAAACAGTTTATCTATTACCCCTGTATGTGGGATCCGAACCCTCGGCGGGAGCGCCGCCGCGCTTTCCAAGCGGCGCACTAGTGCAGTGCGCCACCGGGCCGGCCCCCAAATAGTATATTTCTCAGACAAACAAAAACTGCAGGAGTTCACTACCACACAACCATCCCTACAAGAAATACTCAAGGAAGTACTGGGTTTGATGCCACAAAAACAACCACCACTGCCATGAATATGCAAGAAAGAACAATACTTATCAGCACAACAAAAATGCTAACAAAAGAGAAAAAAACAGTTTATCTATTACCCCAAGAAACAAACAAATACAGAAGACAAAAAGAAAATTAGAAAGAAAGGAACAAAAGGTACTTAAGACATCTAAACAAAAATCAGTAAAATGCTAGGAGTAAATAAACATTTACTTAACAATCCTAGTTATTAATGATTACCTTTCAATAATAACTCTAAATGTAAAGGGATTCAATTCCCCATTCAAAAGATACAGACTGACTGACTGGCTTAAAAAAATGGACCCAACAGTATGCTGTCTTCAAGAGACTCACTTGACCTGTAAAGACACCCATAGACTAAGAGTGAAAGAATGGAAAAAGATATATCATGCAAATAGAAATGAAAAATGAGCTGGAGTAGCTATTCTTATATTAGATAAAATAGACTTTAAAGCAAAAACCATAAAAAGTGATAAAGAAGGCCACTATATAATGATAAAAGGATCTCTCCATCAAAAAGACATAACAATCATAAATATATACACACCCAATGTCAGAGCAGCCAGATTTATAAAGCAAACACTATTAGATCTAAAGAAAGAGATAGACACTAACACCATAATAGCAGGGCACCTGAATACCCCACTCTCACCATTGGACAGATCATCTAGGCAAAAAATCAACAGAGAAACACAAGATATAAACAATACTTTAGACCAATTGGATTTGGCAGCTATCTATAGAACATTCCATCCAACAACCTCAAAATATTCATTCTTCTCATCAGCACATGTAATATTCTCCAGTATAGACCACATGTTAGGCCACAAAGCAAATCTCAACAAATCCAAAAAATCTGGAATTATTCCATGTGTTTTTTCCAGTTACAATGGATTAAAATTAGAAATCAATAATAAACAAAATTCTGAAAACTATACAAACACATAGAAATTAAACAACATTCTACTTAATGACATATGGGTCCAGGAAGAAATTAAACAGAAAATCAAAAAATTTCTTGAAACTAATGAAGATAATGACCCGTCATACCAAAACCTGTGGGATACTGCAAAAGCAGTATTAAGGGGGAAATTTAATCACATTAAATGCTTGCCTCAGAAGAATGGAAAGATGGCAAATAAACAACTTAACACTTCACCTTAAAGATCTAGAAAAACAAGAACAATCCAAACCTAAAGTTAGTAGACAAAAAGAAACAATTAAGATCAGAGCAGAACTAAATGAAATAGAAACACAAAAACAATACAAAAGACCAATGAAACAAAAAGTTGGTTCTTTGAAAAGATAAATAAAATCAACAAACCTTTAGCAAGATTAACTAAGAAACGAAGAGAGAAGGCCCAAATAACAAAAATTAGAAATGAAAAAGGTGATATTACAACGGACACCTCAGAAATACAAGGAATCATTAGAGACTACTATAAACAACTATACGTCAACAAATTTGAACATCTGGAGGAAATGGATAAATTTCTGGATGCATACAAACTACCAAAACTGAGCCAAGAAGATATAGAAAATCTGAACAGACCAATAACAATAAAAGAGATTGAAGCTGTTATCAGAAGGCTCCCAACAAAGAAAAGCCCAGGACCAGATGGGTTCACTGCAGAGTTCTACCAAACCTTCAAAGAGGAATTGATAGCAATTCTCTACAAACCATTCAAAAAGATTGAAACAAAGGCCATTCTCCCAAACTCATTCTATGAGGAAAACATCACCCTGATACCAAAACCAGACAAAGATACATCAAAAACAGAAAACTACAGGTCAATATCCTTGATGAATATAGTTGCAAAAATCCTCAATAAAATACT
>NW_007727476.1:261391-298888 GCF_000696425.1 Galeopterus variegatus | reverse complement strand
AAGCTGTTATCAGAAGGCTCCCAACAAAGAAAAGCCCAGGACCGGATGGGTTCACTGCAGAGTTCTACCAAACCTTCAAAGAGGAATTGATAGCAATTCTCTACAAACTGTCCCAAAATATTCAAACAAAGGCCATTCTCCCAAAGTCATTCTGTGAGGCAAACATCACCCTGATACCAAAACCAGACAAAGATGTATCAAAAATAGAAAACTGCAGGCCAATATCCTTGATGAATATAGATGCAAAAATCCTCAATAAAATACTATCAAACAGAACACAGCAACACATACAGAAAATTATACACCATGATCAAGTGGGATTCATCTCAGGGAGGCAAGGTTAGTTCAACATATGCAAATCAATAAATGTGATACATCACATTAATAAAAGCGAAGACAAAAACCACATGATCATCTCTATTGATGCTGAAAAAGCATTTGACAAAATTCAACATCCTTTCATGATAAAGACTCTCTACAAGTTAGGCATAGACAGAAAGTATCTCAACATAGCTAAAGCTATATATGACAAGCCCACTGCCAATATCAAAAACAGGAACTAGACAAGGATGCCCACTCTCACCACTCCTATTCAACATAGGGTTGGAAGTACTAGCCAGAACAATAAAGAAGAGAAGGAAATAAAGGGCATCCAGATTGGAAAGGACAAAGTCAAGCTGTCCCTTTTTGCAGATGATATGATCATATATATTGAACAGCCTAAAGTCTGTATAAAAGATCTCATAGAGTTGATAAATGATTTCAGAAAAGTTGCAGGATACAAAATCAACACAAAAGAATCCATAGCATTTCTATACTCCAGCAGTGAATAAGCAGAAAAAGAAATCAAGAAAGCTAGAGCATTTATAATAGCCACCAAAAAAATGAAATACTTAGGAATAAAGCTTACCAAGGATGTGAAAAATCTCTACAAAGAGAACTACAAACGACTGTTGAGAGAAATTAAAGAGGACACAAGAAGATGAAAAGATATCCCCTGCTCTTGGATTGAAAGAATCAACATTGTGTAAATGTAAATCATATTACCCAAAGTGATCTACAGATTCAATGCATACCCATCAAAATTCCAATGACATTTTTCTCTGAGATGGAAAAAGCTATCCAGACATTTATATGGAACAACAAAAGACAACACATAGCCAAAGCAATCCTGAGCAAAAAAATAAATAAAGCTGGAGGCATAACACTACCTGACTTTAAACTATATTACAAAGCTATAATAACCAAAACAGCATGGTACCAGCATAAAAATAGACACACGAATCAATGGAATAGAATAGAGGAACCCAGAAATCATTCCATATTCCTACAGTCATCTGATATTTGACAAAAGCAGAAAATCTACATACTGGTGAAGAAACTGACTTCTCAATAAGTGGTGCTGGGAAAACTGGATACTCATATGTAGGAGAATGAAACTAGACCCATACCTTTCACCATATACCAAATCAACTCAAAATGGATTGAAGAATTAAATATACACCCTGAAACAATAAAACTCCTTTAAGAAAACAGGGGAAACACTCCAGGAGGTAGGATTGGGTACAGAATTCATTAATAGGACCCCAAAAGCACAGGCAACTAAAGGTAAAGTAAACAAATGGGATTATATCAAACTAAAAAGCTTCTGCAGAGCAAAGGAAACAATCAACAGAGTAAAGAAACAACCAACAGAGTGGGAGAAAATATTTGCAAAATATACATCTGACAAAGGATTAATATGCAGAATATACAAGGAACTCAAACAACTTTACAGCAAAAAACAAATAACCCAATTAAAAAATGTGCAAAGGAGCTGAATAAGCATTTCTCAAATAAGATATACAAATGGCCAACAGACACATGAAACAATGCTCAACATCACTCAGCATCCGGGAAATAAAAATCAAGACCACATTGAGATACCATCTCACTCCACTTAGGATAGCTAACATCCAAAAGACTGAGAATGATAAATGTTGGAGAGGTTGCAGAGAAAAAGGAACTCTCATTCACTGTTGGTGGGGCCGCCAAATGGTGCAGCCTTTATTGGAAATGATATGGAGGTTTCTCAAACAATTACAGATAGATCTACCATATGACCCAGTGATTCTACTGCTGGGAATATACCCAGAGGAATGGAAATCGTCATGCTGAAGGGATACCTGTACTCCAGGGTTTATTCCAGCTCTATTTACAATAGCCAGTAGCTGGAACCAGCCAAATGTCCATCATCTGATGAGTAGATAAGGAAACTGGTATATCTACACAATGGAATACTACTCTTCTATAAAAAGAATGAAATACTGCCATTCAAAACAACATGGATGGACTTAGAGAAAATTATATTAAGTGAAACAAATCAGGCACAGAAAGAGAAATACCACATGTTCTCACTTATTTGTGAGAGCTAAAAATAAATAAATAAATAAACACACAAATAAATAAAGCAGGGGAAGAAAACAGAATAACCACAAAAATTCCTTGAACTATTTAATTCAAGTGAACAGATATGAGGTCAGGGGGTGAGGGGAAGAGATGGAGAGGATCAGGTAAAGGGGCATGAAAATCAACTACAATGTATTTTGAGGAGTAAAATTTTTTAAAAGGCTTAAATAACAACAACAAATAAATAAAAAATGAAATAAAACTACACAAATTTATTATCTTTTGGAAGCCTGAAATGAGTCTTTCGAGACAAGAATCAAGCTGTTGAATGCTGTGTTCCTTCTGAAGGCCCGAGTGGGAGACTTTGTTTATCTTTTCCAGCTTCTAGAAGCTGCCTTCATTCCTTGACTCCTGGCTGCTTCCTCCATCTTCAAAGAGCATCACCCGACCTCTGCTCTCATGATCTCGTTGCCTTCTCTGATTCCGACCCTCCCACCAGTCCAGATGATCAGGATAATTTTCTCATCTCAAAGGCCTTAACTTATTTGCATGTACAAAATCCCTATTGCCATGTAGGATACCATATTCACAGGTTCCCAGGATCAGGATGTGGGCATCTTTGGGATGGGGCGGGGGCATTGTTTAGCCTACCATGGGAGCAGATGAGAAAAGTGTGGTAGAATGAGGAAAGAGCAGGAAGCAAAAATCTGGGGAGCATCAATAAGGAGAAAGAGGAAAGAAGATGCTTGTATAATAAATGTTTCTCAGAAGTCACTGGATTAAGAAATTTCTAAAAGGAGGAATTAAAACCCTCTGAGAGTCTTCCCTGCCACTGGTTTACCTTATTGCTGGACTATGAAGTGAACAAAAGCACTAAATGATGCATGAAGCAATCATCCGGGCCTTATTTGCCAGCTCCTGATTTCTTGGCTCTCAGGTCTGTCCTCATCAACTCTCAACTCCTGGTTTGGCTCCCAGGTCTAAATCCAGACTCCATACTCCGGAACATAGCCATTGCCCTTGACCTCGCCCTTGCCCTCACTTTTCAGAATTCAGGTTGAATTCTAGTTCTCCCTTCGGTTCCCTTCCTTTTTCATTGTTGTAGCAGTGAGTGACAGCAGCTTTCAAGATCCCTAGGGACCTTCACCTTCTAGAATTGATCTCTCCCTTCCCTCAGGTACTTGAGCAGAAAGGGTGGGAACATGGGTCTGGTGTCATCACTTAACACTTCTGCCTTTTTGAGGTAGAAACACCCAGATAAAGGCTATTTTGCAGTCTCTTTTTGGGGCCATGTGCTCCACCTCTGGGGCAACCACTTGGCAAGGGATTGTCTGTGCCTGGGTTATCTGTTCTTTATCTAGGTGCAGAGTGGGAGAACCCTGAATTGCAATAACTCCAGAAACACATGGAATAGAGGAGCTTAGTTCCCCTAAGAAGAGGGGGTTGCTGTAACCACAGAAGGAAAGGAAGGATGCTGAGCAGGCAGCAAAACCAATGTCCACTACACTAGGGAGAGACTTCTAGCTTTTCTGCTAAGCAGATGATGGAATTCCTGTACCACTGTCAAGAGCTCTGTGCATAGGCAATCTACATCAGAGTGGTCAAATAATGATTATGCCTTTAATTATGCAACTTACAAAGAGTAGATTTCATTTCCTAGTACCTGGCACTCGTGTAAATGCCATGAGAACAAATCCTTGTGGCCACTAGCGGTATCTGACACCTAGGAGAGACTCAATAAACACGTGTTGAATTAATGAGTGCATGAATGAACATGCTGAACATAGATACATCAATCTCTAATCTACAGGTGATTTCAGGAAGCAGGGGTGATTTTTTTTAACGAAGACCTTATTTTGTGGACATATCTTGCAGTAAAAGTTAAAATTTAGACCCCCACGGCACCATGTTAGAAACCCTACCTCATCCTCACACATTGGCTTTAGAAAGCAAGGTCCTCTGAAAGCTTTTGTATAATCTGATTAAGAGCTAAGTAAAAAGAGGCAAAGGGTTAATGATTAGTGGTTTAACACTGCATTTTCCTAAGCTGAAAGGGTTTTCTAAGGGTTTTTTTTTCTTAAAAAAACCTGCATGAAGTATGTAATATGAAGGCCGGATTGAAGCCCAAAGTTAACATATCCACTGTTCTTTCTGCCTGTTCCTGTCACTTTCTGCAGTCAGTGTCCTTCCACACCTCAATTCTGAGACTCCTCTCCTCCACTTTTATCTGGAACAGAATTAATTTCCTGATGTTGTGGCACCATCAGAAATCTGTATGGTTTTACTCCAAATGACTCTACTGGTGATAACATAAATTCCCGAGAAAGGTGACATTGCTCCCAAGGAGGCAAAAGTTGGTTCCTGGGGTGAAGGGAAATCTTAGATATTACAATGGTTTGTAGCTTTTCAGAGGAGCACAGTACGTACATAAATAGACAATAGACATCTGATAATTTCTTGGGGGCCAATTAAGAAAAAAATGGCTAAAAAGACTCCTTAGAAGAGCAGTAATAATAATGATGATGATAATAATTTTTGAAAAGATTGGGAAAAGCTGGATTTTAAGAAAAGGCTTAAAAACACATGAACACTGTTTCTTTTCTCGTCCTCACAGTGCCTCAGAAAAAAAGACATATTGGGAGTTAGGAGATTTGAGTTATAATTTTCATATCTGCCACCAACGAGCACATTTATTCATTTCTTTATTCATCAAATATTTATTGAGTGCCTTCTTTGTTTCGGGCAGTGTATTCGACTCTGGAATTACAGTGATAAACAAAGCAAAACTCCTATTATCATAGAGTTTACATTTGGGGATGGGGCAGAAAATGAACAAGCGCCAAATGTCTATAAATAATGATGATAACCATAATAAATATAATTATAAAGGCTGTCGAGAGTAAATAATAATTATAATATTTTATAATAATAAGTGCTATACGGAACTGTCAAAAGGACAACAGAAAAAATGAAGCTCGTTGGGTATAAAAAGAGATGGTCTCTTGAGACTGGCATATGAGCTGAGTCCCAAATGGTGAGAGGGTACAGTCCCCAAAATAGATGAGGGCAGAGCTTTCTAGTCAGGGGCAAGAGCAAGGGCAGCAGTCCTGAGGCTGGAGTGAGCTTGTCATGTCTGAAGAATAAAAAAGTTAGATATGGCTGGAATGAACTGAGTTAGGGAGAGAGAAGCAAGAGACTGGCCAGGGCCAGATCACCCTGGACCTGCAAGTGGTGATGAGGAGCTTGATTTTATCAAGCGCCAAATGTCTATAAATAATGATGATAACCATAATAAATATAATTATAAAGGCTGTCAAGAGTAAATAATAATTATAATATTTTATAATAATAAGTGCTATACAGAACTGTCAAAAGGACAACAGAAAAAATGAAGCTCGTTGGGTATAAAAAGAGATGGTCTCTTGAGACTGGCATATGAGCTGAGTCCCAAATGGTGAGAGGGTACAGTCCCCAAAATAGATGAGGGCAGAGCTTTCTAGTCAGGGGCAAGAGCAAGGGCAGCAGTCCTGAGGCTGGAGTGAGCTTGTCATGTCTGAAGAATAAAAAAAGTTAGATATGGCTGGAATGAACTGAGTTAGGGAGAGAGAAGCAAGAGACTGGCCAGGGCCAGATCACCCTGGACCTGCAGGTGGTGATGAGGAGCTTGATTTTATTCTAAATGCTGTGTGACTTCAGGTAAGTCATTCTATTTCTTTTTTTTTTTTTTTTTGCCTTTTTGTCTTTTTTCGTGACCGGCAACGGATTGCAACCCTCAGTGTTGCGCCCATACCGGACCGGGACTGGCAACAGGATCGCAACCCTCGGTGTTGCTCCCACACCTCGCTCAGCCGGTGAGCGGCTGGTCTGTATGTGGGATCTGAACCCTCGGCAGGAGCGCCGCCACGCTCCCAAGGGCGCACTGTAGCAGTGCGTCACCGGGCCGGCCAAAGTCATTCTATTTCTGTCAAGTGGCCAGTGTGGGGTGATGGGGGTGGAGTGGTCTGGAATGCTAAGTCTTGCCTCATCTAATTCAGGACTTGGGAGAGATGCCTCAAATATCTGCAGTCAGAAAAGTAAGGTAGCAAAAATCCCTCTGATGCCTCCCACATTACTGGTCACTTGGGCTGGGACAAGAAAGGAGTGGAGAGCACTCAGGGCTGGGATACTATATTCCTCTGAAACCAGAACCTCCCTCCCTCCACTTTTGATGTTTGAGGTGCACAAGCTGCTTTTCTCGCTGTGACAATCTGCTTCTCGCATTACTTCAGCACCGTGTAGTGAGGAAAAGCACAGAATTAAGGGTCCAGGGTCTTTGGCTCCAAAACTCCATCTGTTAGTAAATAACTACGTGACCTGAGCCAGTGCATTCCCAGATCTGGGCTTCCAGAGCCTCATCTGGGAACCATCATTAAGATTCTTCCTAGAACACAGATTCTGTGATTCTATTATTTCTCTCTTTGCCAGAGCTGGGGAGGAGTCTAAACCCCAGCATGGAAGCCCACAAAAACCCTCCTAAAATAATAAAGCAATTTCCTTTGAAATGGTTGAGAAGAAACGTCAGGAGGTCCTTGCAGAATATGATGAAACCCAGTCCCAGCTGAATATTAAGTTAGAGAGGGGCCTGCCACCGGGGTGGGGGGCTGAAGAGAGCAGGGAGATGCAGAGATGGGGAAAGAGAAATTTTAATTGCAATTGTTTGGCCTGCGGATCCTAGGCAAATGACAGGGAGCCCCCAAGCAGCCACAAACACAGATATTTGAAAGGCAGAGACGGCTGGGGGTGGCTTGGTTTCTCCCTCCCCTCTGAGGCTGTTTGAGGAGCGGTCTACAGCACTGACAAGCACGGGTTTTGGAGACCATTGAAAAGTTTGGGGCCTAAATAGAGTAGGCAGCTTGGCTTAAGTGTTGCTAAGGAATACCTGGCAACCGACGACAATAGGCCTTTTAGAGAATCCAGGGCAAACAGTGACCGTGGTAATGGGGTGGGCTTAAGGGTCTCCTTGCCCGGCTGGGCCCCTCCTCTCCACACACAGAGGCCTGGGCACTGGACTATGTTCCGGAAATTCGCCACACAAAGCCCCATTCAGTGGGAGGAGGGCCAATGCGTGTGCTTTGGGGGTGTGGGGGTGGAGACAGGGGGTAGGGAGAGGGCGGGGGAAGGGGTACCGAAGAAGCTGCTTTACTGCCAAAAAAAGAAAAAAAAAACCCTCTCAAGTCTCTTTCTTCTCGCAAAGACTAAAAGAGGCACAGAAAGTGCTAAGTTTGTAAAAGAGGCTGAAAAGGTTCAGAAAAGTAGTATAAAAGAGGCTGAGGAACGCCCCGTGAATTTTGAACAGAGAGCAGAAAAGGGACCCTAAAAAGCAATTAGTGATGCTGCTTGTAAATGAAGAGGCAGCTAGTTTGGGGTGGGGAGCTGAGGGCTGGAGGTAGGTGTGCCAGGGGGTAAAGGTGGGGGTGGGGATGGGAGCAGGTGAGGAGAGTGGAGTGAGGTTGGGAGTGGGGGTGGCAGGAAGTTGAGGGAGTGGGGGGTGGAAAGTGGGCCCAGTCCTCACTCTAACCACATGCCTTCAGGCTGCTTTCTGCTTGGGCTGCACATGGGCTGTCCCAACTGCTCTGATTTTGTCCCCTGATGAGGCAGCCCCAGAAAGGCAGGGAAGCCTGGGATGGTGACCAGCACTCAGGGACTGAGTTGACTTCCCAGCCCCTTCAGTCTCTGATGACCACAGAGAAAGCCTCAGAGTTCTGAGCGAGTGGAGGCTGCACTCTCCTCTACTGAGTAGTGGCTGGATGCTCCAGGGAGCTGGGTGTCTGCCTGCGTTCCTGGGGGAGGCTCAGATGACAGCCAGTAGAGGAAGGCAAGGGAGCCAACAAATTAGCGCTCTGCAAATTCCACGTGCCCGAGCTGCATAACATCCATGCTCAAACACCCTACTCAATGGCTCTAAAGATAATAATTTTACATTTCCAACAGAATGTGCACAGTGACAATTATCTGTATTCCTACTGTGTCGCAGCATCAACCAATAATCAAGAGAATTATGTTCTAGTTGAAAGCAGATTTAAATAAACAGACGCTAAATGGGAGCCAATAATAGATGTACCAAAATAGTCCAAGCAAGGAAGCAGCCATTCAAATAGAGAGCTATTTAGTCAAGAGGACTGAGGCATCCAGACCCAGGGTTTGCAGCTCCCTGTCTGTGGCTCAGCCAGGCTGATGCTTTCTAGCTTCTTCCTGCAGACCTGGCCAGAGTGGTATCCTAGAATGATTCTTTCCTCCTTTCCTTCCTTCCTCCATTCTTCTTTTCCTGTCTCTTTCTTCTCTTCTCCTTTAACAAACATTCACCATTCATCACCAACTACATACATTTGGGTAGTATCATCAAAATTAATAATGCCCTGCCTTTCTTTGATTTTTGTCACTTTGCTCAAGATTCAAATTGGATCCTGTTGGCCCTGAATGGGGCAGGGGAGGAGGGTGTTAGGTCTTTAAAGGAAAATCAAACTATTGTTTCTATAAGGAGGAATGGGATGCTGAAGCAGCAAAATAATGGAGGTCTGTTATACATTCATTCTATCATTGCACGTTTATTAGAGGTTATCCAGTGTACCAGGCACTGTCTGAGGTCCTGGGAATTCAAAGATGAAAGGGCTGGTCCCTGTCCTCGAAAAGCTTCCAGCCTCACATGAAGGAGAAAACCAGTCTTAGTGAGTTGGATGAGCATGCGTACAATTGTAACCTAGGGTCCAGGGTCCCTTAAATGCCCAGGCACTTGCTGCCGCTAAAAGGCCTGACACAGGAAATGGACTGGTCATAACCATTTTTCTGAGTTTCTGTTGTTGCAGTAGGTGGTAGGAAGTCATGAACAATGAAATACTAGACTGTCCTCAAAATATGTCAGCCGAAACTGAAGTACAGGCCTCAGAGACGAACTTTGGTGAATCTCCTCCCAAGGAGGAGCCGGGATCTCCACACCTACCTGTCCCTATTTTATGTCATGAGTCAGCCATGACAGGAAGTCTCAATTTACCACCTATGGACTGTAACCTGTACTAGCCAAGGGCTCAAGGTTTAGGCTGTGTGATAACTTCCTGAGGCCTCACTGTTGACCAAAGACTACATTCCTTTCTGGGTCCAAATGCAAATTTGGCTTCAGAACTGACCAATGAACAATTTTCCATAGTTAACCAATCCAAATTGAACAAGCTTGTATCCTTCACCTACATGAGAGGACCCAAATGAGAACTTGGGCAGGAAGTTAGGTGGGAACTTTGGCTATATAACAAAACTCTTTTCCCTTGTTCAGGGAGACACTGCTTTGGGAGCTATCCCCAGTGTTCTCTGTAATTGCAATTAACAAAGCCTTTTTCTCCTAGCCTGGTCTTGGCGTTTTGCACTCTTGAAGGGAGGGATGCCTATTGTCCGGTAACACAATGTACAATGGGAGCCAGAGAAAGGCTCTGCCAGAGTGAGGTAAAGGTGATGTCAAGAATGAGTAACAGAGAACCTTGTGCCGGGCAGAGAGCCAGAGGGCTAGCATTTCTGACAGAGGAAAGAGCCAGCTCAAAGGCAGGGTGTGGTGTGTTCAGGACCCCGCTAGTACTTCAGCTAGAAAGGCTTCAGGATGAGGGAGTCAGAGAGAGGGTGGCTGAGATGGAAGGTGATGGAGAAATAGTCAGTGAAAACAAAAGGAAGAGCTTTGCTAGTGTGTACTCTTGAGTACAGGGTGATGAGCAGGAGCCTCATCTCTGCTGGCTTCCTGTTTTCTGAAGGGACCTCTGTTAACAATACTCTCCTGGCTTACTGTTTACTCTTTATCTATTTATTCATTTTTTGTTGTAACATAGTTGATTTGAATATCAGTACCTGTGAGCAATAGGTGATGCTCAAATCAGGATAATTAGTGTATTCAACATAATACAATGTGATAGTTTTTTGTGGCCCTTTACCCATTTCTCTCTTACTCCTTTCTCCCCCTTTCCCATCTCTGATACCTCTGGTAGCCTCAGCTCTGTTCTCGGCCTTTGGAAGTTCAACATATTATTGTTATTGTTGTGTCTTTCTTTCTTTTCTTTTTTATTTATTTGGTTTTTGGGTTTTTGGGTTTTGGAGGTTATTATTGTTATTGTTGTGTCTTTCTTTCTTTTCTTTTTTATTTATTTGGTTTTTGGGTTTTGGAGGTTTTTTTTAACCTCCCTCTTATGAGTGAGGAAATGCTGTTAATTTGTTGCTTAGATGATCCCTCCAGTGTTGAGAGAGGGGTGTTCAAGTTCCCAACTAATATTGCATTTGGGTCTATCTCTTTCTCAAGGTCTAACATTGTTTGCTTTGTATATCTAGGTGTTCCAATTCTGGGTGCATATATATTTATCACTGTTATGTCTTCTTGCTGGATAGATCCCTTTATCATTATATAGTGGTCTTCTTTGTCTCTTTTTATGTTTTTTGGTTTAATGTTTATTTTATCTAAGAACAGCTACTCCTGCTTGTTTTTTATTTCGATTTGTGTGGTATATCTTTTTCCATACTGTCACTATTACTCTGTGTGTTTTTGTAGAGGTGAGGCAACTCTCTTGTAGACAGCATATAATTGTAGACAGCATATAGCTTTTTATCAGTCAGTCTTCGTCTTTTGAGTGGGTAATTTAATCCATTTACATTTAGGGCTGCTGTTGAAAAGTATTGTTTTACAACTGGAATTTTATCAATTTTCATTTGAATGCTTTAAGTATCTTTTGTTTCTTTTCCTATTATTGTTTATCTCCAGTGGGTTTTTTGGGATATTTTTTTTTAGGTTTTTCAAAATTTTTATTGAATCAAAATTTATTATACATATTTTTGGGGTTCAACATTGAGATATGTTGATCAAATCAATATTACTAGCATATATATTGTTACAAATCATACTTATTCCCTATGCCCCTTGTCCAATCTCACACTATCCCCCTTTCTCTCCCCCTCCCCCATCTAATTACCCTAGATTTCTTCTCTCCTTCTGAAAGAATGATAGTTACTCTGTTGATTTATTGCCTAGATGATCTGTCCAATGCTGAGAGGTATGAAAATGTCCCCCAATATTATCATACAGCAGATGCTTATTATGTCACTCTGGAATGGGCTTTGTGGGGAGAGACATCCCATTCTTTTCTTTGTCTCTGCTGGTGACTCTCCTTGTGTCAATACACTCCAGTGGCTGGCAGACCATTTGCGTGGTGGTTGTGGTATCTAGCCACTTTTGTAGCAGCCATGGTTACTGTGCCAGCTGTGGTGGACCACCCACATGCAGGTGATGTTTTGGGCATTCTCCTAGGCACTGGTGTTGTGCTTGGCTGTGGGGGGTGTCCAGTCGCTGGCTCCATACCTTGGGTCCCCAGGTAGGCCCTGAGGTGCTGGCATGGAATGTCTGGTTGTGGGAGGGGGTCCAGTCCCCAGATCCATGCCTCACATCCCTGGGTGGACCTGAGATGCTGGTGGTGTGTCTGAGCTGGAACTAATTTTTTTGTGTCCTTTGCTTACTTCTAAAGTGGGGGATCTTCCTGTTAGGACCAGTACTTGAGCTCTGTGGTTGAGCTAAATTGCTGCTTTGCTGCTGCTTCCCTAGAGAAGGCTTTTTGTGCAGCACAGGTCGTAATGGTTGATTTATAGGTGCTTCAACATACATAATGTGAATATCTGTGTGCTTAAGGTTGTCTTTCAGCTCTCAGATTTTCTTTAATATCTTTTTCTTTCTTTTTTTTTTTTTTTTTGTCTGACTGAGTTATTTTTTTAAAAACTGTCTTCAAAATCAGAAATTATTTCTTCCACTTGCTCTAGCCTGCTACTTAAGCTCTCGGTTGTGTTTTTTATTCTGTTGAATGACTTCTCCAGTTTCATGAGGTCTCTTACATTCTTTATTAAGGTACTAATCTTTTTGTAAATTTCCTCCTTTACATCCTGAACAGCTTTGCTCAGTTCATTGTGCTGTCTAACAGTGTCTTCTTGTATCTCATTGAGTTTCCTTAAGATTTTTATTTGGAATTACTTTTCAGTGATTTCAAGGCTTCCTCCTGTATGGGTTGGTACTTGAGAGTTATTTTATTCCTTTGGCAGAATCATATTTTCTTGTTTTTTCATATTTCTAGTATCTCTACACTGATGTCTGGTCATCTGGCAGATGAGTTGCTTCTTCTAATACTCTAGAGAATGCCTTAAAAAGAGAGATTCTTGTAGATGTGTTTTATATTTACCATTGAGTAGGGTGTTTTAGTATTGGTTTGAGGTAGATGCAGTTGCATAGCTTCTGTGTGGGTATTTCAGCCATGGTCAATGTTGGAGTTATGTTGAGTGTCTCTTTGGCCTAGGCACTGGGGGACTTATTAACATTGTGTTAGGTTGTTGAGGATGTGGATAAGATTGTGAGTTCTTGGGAGAAGTGCCTGGGTGCCCTGTCACTCTTTGGTTGAGGTGAGTAACCCTGGGTGGGCTTGTTGGCACCCCAGTTAGCATCGTGTGACCCTGATAGGTGCACTGGGAATTTTTTTCTTTGCTCTGGCTATCCTAGGTTTTGGCACTCCCTAAGGGTTTCACTTGTTTCTCTCCCCAGATAAAGACAGTCACATGGGCTGCTCATATGGCTCCCACCCCCAGGTGTGCTACTGGTGGGGGCAACATAATTGCCCCTGTGGGTTGGGCTACTGGGCATGGGTCTGTGTCACTCACCTCCTTCCCTGGACTCCACTGGTGGCCCTCCTTGTTTCAATGCAGTCAAGTGGTCAGCAGTCCACCTACACACCAGCAGTGGCTACTGCTTACAGTGGTGGTGGCTGTGGCAATGGCTTTGGCAGACTCTTTGCATGACAGTGGTGGTTCCAGCGATGGCAGGCTGCTCGCATGATGATGGTGGCTGTCTGGCAGCACTGGTAGTGGCAATGACTGCAGCTGTGGCAGTTGCAGTGGCTGCTACTTGGCTGCAGTGTCTGAAGTGACAGCAGGGTTACCTTGGAGTGACAGCAGCAGCATCAGTGGCTGCAACTGCCTCCCTCATGTCTTCAGTGTTCTTGGTGGCAGTGGTGGTGGCTGCCACTGCCTCCTTGCATCTGCAGTGTCTGTGGCTTCAGCAACAGGCTACCCAGAGGACTGCTGCTCTGTGGGTAGCTACTCTGAGATGGGTTATGGTTCTGGGCTCAGACAATGGCTCCAATGAATGCAGTGGCAGTGAGCCTGTTTTGATATTCTTCTGCAGGAGGAACGTGTCCCGTGCACCTCTAGTTTGCCATCTTCCTGGAAGTTTCTTGTTTCCTCTTGTTAGCATTGCTCTCCCAGCTTCTCTGCCCCCTCACCCACTTCTGCCCAGGAGTGCAGAGATGAGCTCCATTTCTCTTCTGTTCTGTACAGAACAACTCTTCTGATCTTTTCTTGGCCACATCGCAAAAGGAGTCTGTCATTCCAGGGCAAGACCTATCTGTGGGTGTCCAGCAATGAGGTAGTCTAATCCTGGGGTATTATTATTCCCCCAAACCTAAGCTTGGTTCTTTGACTGCATTTTAATTAATAAAGCTGACATTTTGATCTCTGTCTGTCTTTGGTTTCTCTCATTGTGTAGAGAATAGGAGTACTATTTTTTTAGCCCTTTGAAATGTCAAGGCAAACTAAAGAGGTTAGAATCCATCCTGGACCTGGAGGAAGTTTAGAGCCATTGGAGGCATGTCATCCAGGGAGTGGATGATGTTTTTATGATGAAATTGTCCCTTTGGTCATTGATTGGAGAATGGATTGGAGAGGGTAGGGAAACCAGTTGTGAAGAAAGAGGTGTCAAAGACCTTAACCAAAAAAGCAGTGGCAGTAGAGGATTTGAGTAGAGAAAGACAAGGGATGTTTTGAAGATATTTTGAAGGAAGAATTACTAGCAGTTGGTGGCTGATTAAATGGAAGGATAAAGAAAATCAAGATTTTGAGTAAGACAACTGGAGTCTCATTTGCTGGGTTAGAAAATGCAGAGAAAATATAAGGTTGGAGGGGGGAAAGTTGATCCTGAGTTATGTTGTGATGTGCTGACTTAGAGGGCACAGAAAAAGTCTATTACACAGTTAGACATATAGGCTCAGCTAAGGAAAATAACCTGGATGAATTTACAAATCTATCTAGGAATAATTGTTGAAGCACAGAAATAAGAGAGAGGGTGCTGAGAGAGGGTGCAGAATGAGGCAAAGAGAAGTGTGTGGATGCAAACCAACATTTAAGTCAAGTTCAACAAAAACTTAGTGAGTTACTACTGAGAGCTGGGAAACTATTATATTATACTTTCTTTTATTGTCTTTAGTGCTTAACAGAACACCTGGTGTGCAATAAAGGCATTTGATAGTACTTGTGTATGTAAGTTATCACACAATGTACCTTCCATAATGCCCAACAAATCACTTCTTCCTTCTTCGTTGTTTGCTAAGAATTCTAGCTGTGTGCTAGGTATTCATCACGACATCCATCCATCTATCTGTCTGTCTGTCTGTCTATCTATCTATCTCTATCATCTGTTTATCTTACAGATAAAATATATAACACATACAAAAGCTAACATTTATTGATCATTATGATGCACCACATATTTTGCTAAACTCTCTACACACAACTATACAAGGCAGGTACTATTTATCTCATTTTACAAATGAGGAAACTAAGGCTCAGAGTAACCCAGCAGTCCAAACTTTGAAACCTGATCTTGTCAACTGCAAAGTCCATACTCTGAACCATAGGTCACACACTCCTCCCTGTCAAAGAAGATGCAACATGACTTGAAGTCTTGGGGAGCTTGCTGCCTGGCTGGAGAGATAAAATATCCCCTTGCAATGGTGTAGAATAACCACAAGGTGCAAAGTAAGGAATGTCATGTTATATTGGTAAGTTACCAGGAAGTCTGCCTAAGGAATGCTAATACTAGGCATAAAGTTAGATGGTCTTAAGTTTGGATACTGTACCATATTCATTGTGTAATGTTAAGTGCTATGAATCTAAATTTTTCTATGAGTGAGAAATGCCTTCTTCACAGGCACATGTCTGCCATCTGCCCTGTTGGAAGCATGTTATAAAAATCTCAGGTGGACATTTGCATTGTAGAAATTTTTCTTTCCCCTTCACTTTAAAACAAAACAAAACAAAACAAATAAACAAGCAAGAAACCTCAAAAAACAAAAACCTGAACAAAACAAACTGAAAACCATCTCTAAATAGAAAGAGCATCAAGAACATAGAACTAGATTTATTTGTTGAAATATTTATAATAAAAAGAAATGAGAATACTTATTATTAAGAAAACACTGTTGCTTATAAATACAGAAAGAAATGTCTAACAAAAAAAAGTTATGTGACAATATTTAAGCTTTGATAATAGAGTTGGATGTTTTTCTTTGTAAGGAAACTATAATTAAGACCAAGAGGGAGATTAGACATTCTAGTTCCTGTTTATTGATTTTTTTTCTTTTTACTGTTTGCATTTACTATTACTTTGTAGCTATACATTATTGTAATTTAAAACTATCTGCCAAAATAAGGAAGGCAATTTGTTCCATTAATTTTTCTGCTCAGAAGTAATTAATGTCAAAGAAGATAAGATTAAATTTTCTACTTGCATTCAGAAATTTTTTCTTGGTGGCTGGCCAGTACAAGGACTGAACTCTGGACCTTGGTGTTATCAGCACCATACTCTAACCAACTGAGCCAACTGGCCAGCCATGTATTGAGAATTCTTTAAGAGTAGTTCAGTCTTTTTGAAAAAATGTCTCATTATTACTTGTAATAAAAGTAATTAATAAAAAAAACTATGCTTTTAAAAATTGACTTTTCAGGACCACAGACAGCTTGGTATATTTTAGTTACTTTTACCCCTTGCCCAGTGTATTTCCTTTCATGATCAAAAGTAAAATTGTAATGCATTCTAACTACAAAATAGCTATTTTAAAATTTATATTTTTACTCTAAAAGAAAAAGGCATGTTTGATGACACTAGGTAAAGACCTAGTTTATTATGTCCACTTTTATTCATCTTTGACACTCTATTTCAATTTTAATTACTTAATGTACTCAGCAATGAGTGATAGGATTAACCAAAATCTAGAATTCATTTCACATTCTTCCTTCAAAATGTCCTTGATACTTTAAAGCAAAACCTGTTCTAACTGAGGTTGAATGTACACTTAAAAGGGAGATTTAGAGAAGATAGGAGTCTACAAAAGATCAGATTAGAATTACCTCCTTTCAAGTTTCATGTAAACTGAGGCAGAGAAGAGGTGTATAAACGCTACTTAATCCTCACCTCTGTACTGGAATTTCACCACAGATGCAAGGAGGGGAGAACCTTTCAGATAGAGAATTCAGGATGGGGTTAAGAAGGGAGGCAGAGAAGAGGTGTATAAACGCTACTTAATCCTCACCTCTGTACTGGAATTTCACCACAAATGCAAGGAGGGGAGAACCTTTCAGATAGAGAATTCAGGATGGGGTTAAGAAGGGAAGAAATATGTAAATGCTGAAAATCAAGAGGCAGTTGGATGCAAGTTGGTATAACTAGCTATATAATGTAATCAAAACCCTTTCAGTTGCTAGTGAGAGAAACCCAAATAAAACTGATTAGAACAATAAAAGAAAATTTGTCGATCATATATGAAAAAGTACAAGAGTATACTGCTTCAGGAACAGTTGTACCCAGGTGCTCAAATTATATATTATTAGAACACTTTTTCTCCCCATCTCTCAATTTGACTTTTCTCTGCATGGGCTTCACTCTCAGGAGGGTTTTCCCCTCATGCTACCAAGGTGGGCACCACTAGCTCCAGACCTACATGTGATCAGCATAGCAACTACCAAGAAAGATTTCAGCAAAAGTACTGGCCTGTTTTTACAGACAAGTCACTGTAGTCAGGGAATAGGACACATTGAGTCATGTGCTAACTCCTGGAGCTATGGATTGAATTAGAATGAGAATCACATAGACTGAGAGGAGGGAAGAAGAGGTTCTTCAAAGGAACCATTGGGTGAATGGATGATAGACAAGCAAAAACAGCAGAAGGTCTGTATTACTTTGATAGCAGTGCCATCGCAAAGTACCACGAATGGGTGGCTTAAACAACAGAAATATACTGTCTCACAGTAGAGGCTAGAAGTCCAAAATCAAGGTGTCAACAGCATTGGTTCCCCCTGAGGGTTGTGAGGAGAGGATCTCACTAAAATCAGCAGCTACCCTTTGTCATTTACCTACAGATCAGCTCTCAAATTACTTGGTTCCTAAGCTCCGACTGGCAGAATTAACCACTCTACTCTCTCCCCTTAGATGCAATATTTTCTCTTACTCTGCACTACAGAGTCTCCTAGTGTTTACTAATAATTTGTTTTCTTTACTTCCTGTCCTTACAGCTAGACTGCATTTCCCAGTCTCTCCTTCAGTCCTAGTGACTGAATTCTACTCATTGGAATACAAGTGGAAGTGACACATGTCATTTCTAAGCTAAAGCTTTTAAGAAGTGAGTAGGACCTTCCCTCTCTTTTCCCCATTATATTGACTGAAAATGACAGCAAAGCTTTAAGGGATAGTGGATCTGTGAGATAAAAATAACCTAATGAACCTGGAACCCTGATTTACCATGTGGAGGAGAGCCACCTGAGAACCAGGAACACTGACCCCAGACTGGTATTTAAATGAAAATAAGGCTTTATAGTGCTTGAGCCTTATTTATTTGTTATAGCAGTGTAGCTTATCCTACTAATATTTATTTTTATTTTGTTGTTTTAGATACTTGCAGTTTATTGCATATCAATTATATCTCAATAAATCGTTTTATTGAAACATAGTTAATTGTATATATCTATGGGGTACAAAGTTGAATATCAGTACCTGTGTGCAATATGTGATGCGCAAATCAGGGTAATTAGTATAGTCAACATTATACAATGTAATGGTTTTTCATGACCCTTTACCAAATCCTTTCTTACCCTCATCCCCTCCCCCTTTCCCACCTCTGGTAACCTCAGTTCTGTTCTCTCCTTTTGAAAGTTCAACATATTATTGTGATCGTTGTATCTTTTATTATTTATTTATTTGTTTGTTTGTTTATTTTCTTAGCTCCCACTTATGAGTAAAGACATGCGGTATTTCTCTTTCTCTGCCTGGCTTATTTCACTTAAAATAATTTTCTCTAAGTTCATCTATGTTGCTGCGAATGGTGCCATTTCATACTTTTTTCTGGCAGAGTAGTATTCTGTTGTGTAAATATACCACATTTTCCTTATCCACTCATCCAACAATGGACATTTATGTTGGTTTCAACTCTTGCTACTATAAATTGAGCTTCAACAAATATGGGAGTACAGATATCTCTTTAACATGATTTCCATCCCATTGGATATATATCCAGCAGTGGAATTGCTGGATCACATGGTAGTTCTATTTGTAGTTGTTTGAGGAAACTCCGTACCATTTTCCATAATGGCTGCACTAGTTTTCCATAATGGCTGCACTAGTTTTCCATAATGGCTGCACTAGTTTTCCATAATGGCTGCACTAGTTTACAGTCCCACCAACAATGCAAGAGGGTTCCCATTTCTCTGCACCCTCACCAGTATTTGTTATTTTCTGTCTTTTTGATAGTGGACAGTCTAACTGGGGTGAGATGATATCTCAATGCAGTTTTGATTTGTATTTCCCTGATGCTGAGTGATGTTGAGCATTTTTTCATGTGTCTGTCAGACATTTGTATATCTTCCTTTCAGAAATGCCTACTCAGCTTCTTTGCACACTTTTTAATGAAGTTTTTTTTTGTTTTTTTTTTTGTTTTTTTTTTTTTTTACTCAAGTTGTTTGAGTTCCTTGTGTGTTCTGGATATTAATCCTTTGTCAGATGCATAGTTTACAAATATTCTCTCCCACTCCAGGTTGTCTTTTCATTCTATCACTTGTTTCTTTTGCTGCGTGGGAGCTTTTTAGGTTGATAAAATCCCATTTGTTTATTTTTCCTTCTGTCCTCTGTACTTCTGGGGCCATGTTCATAAAGTCTTTATCTAATCCTGCTTCCTGAAGATTTTCTCCTATGTTTTATTTTAGGAGTTTTCTCCTAAATGATTTTCCTACTTCTGTCCTAGACCCTTATTCAGTCTGTTCTGAGCACGACAGCCATCGCTATCCTCTTGACATAAGTCAGATGAAAATATCCTTTACTCAAAACTCTCCAAGAGCTTCCATTTCACTCAGAAAAATCCTAGTACTAGCTTGAATGCCTGGTTCTGTTTGACCTCCCAGGACTTCTGGACCTCTTCTCTCATTACTCCACCGCTTGCCCATCCAGCCCCAGCCACATTAGCTTTTGTGTTATTCCTTAAACAAGCCAGGAAAACACCCAGCTCAAGACTAGTTACTTCTTCTTTTGCATCATGCAGATACCTATTGATTTATTCCCTCACCTCCTGCAAATCTTTGCTCAAATGCCGCCTTTTCAGTGATGCCTCCATGGACCAAGTTATCTAAACTTGCACATTCTCTTTCCAGAGAAAATTCTTTCCAGCTTTATTTTTCTCTATAGCACTTACCATTATCAAACATATAATATCTTTTTACTTATTTTGAGTGTTGTCTGTCTCTGCTGCTAACATGTAAGGTCCTTGAGAGTAGGGATGTGGGTCTGTTTTGTCCACTGCTGTGATTTTTGTTGAATGAATGAACATGTTCTGTGAACAGCAGCAGGACAGGTGGCGGTAAAAACCATGTTCTCTCCAGGTGAAAGGAGTCAGCGAGTCTGGGTTTAGGGTCTAGCTCCAGCACTTACTATTTGTATGACTTTCAAGAAGTCATTTATCATTTGTAAGCCTCACTTTCCACATCTGTAAAGTGGGGCTAACAATAAGTATTGCTAATTGTGAAAGCTGATGAATGTGAGAAGACAGACACCACAGATGTTTTTGTTATTGTTGCTGTGACCTGATGAGCAGTGACATGTTGTGGTCCTCCTACTTAGGTGTTGAAGTCATTTATGATTCTTCCACTAGAAATTTCTTACGTGACGTTTCACACATTGGGTTAGTTATAAATAATCAAAGTCTGGGTTCTAATCCCAGCTCTGCACCCATTCACTCTGTAAACCCAGCTCTGCACCCATTCACTCTGAGGACCTGGACCTCACTTTGTTCACTTGTGAAAAAGAGATTATAGTATCCACCATGCCTACCTTAGAGGGATAAAGATCACATGAATCACAGTTTGTAAAATTATTTTGAAAAACGGCAACTTCTACACAAATGCAAATGACACATGGTGGTTGGTTACATGGCTTCATGTGTCTGAGTTTAGTGTCCCCAATGGGAATGCAAGAAGAATCCGAGAACAGGAATATTGACTAACAAGGTTTCTGTAGCCTTGTCTCTCTCATCCCATCCCTCCGACTCAACCATACTGAAGGCACTCTTTTAGTGCTTGGTGATTGTTTGAGAAGCACAGGCTTTGTATATCCTATGTATTCCTCAAGTATTTTTTTTAATAATTTTTTCTAAATCTGTTAGATTTGCCTTAAATTTTGGGGCCACTGTATTTGTGTTTGGGCTACCTTGTGAAATAGTTTTTAAGTGGATATATTATGAAGGAATCGTCAGGATCAAGGAAAATCTTGCTTGAACTAACACAATCTTGAAATAGGCTTTCATGTTAGTGTTTGACTTAACACACATAGCTATAATAAATAACCTGGTGTACAATTCATTTATTTGAAAGCTATACAGTTTTATGGCTCTGATTAACTCCTGCACACTTTTACTTTTTTTTGAGAAAGGCTGTCCTTCCTGCCATTTCAACTTGCTGTCCCAAGTGGACATGTAAACAGGGTACCATCATGTATACATGAAAAAAAGATGACCTACATGTACAATGTTACAGTAGGGTATTAAAAGTACAATTGTTTTTTGAGAAAGGCTGTCCTTCCTGCCATTTCAACTTGCTGTCCCAAGTGGACATGTAAACTGGGTACCATCATGTATACATGAAAAAAAGATGACCTACATGTACAATGTTACAGTAGGGTATTAAAAGTACAATTTCAGCCATTTCTCCCAATTAAGGCTAACTCATCTGTGATTTCAGCCTCCCATTTGAAATAAAAGTCTAACGATAATTGGAGAACAGAGCTATTCACCACTGTACTTCAATCTGGAAATAATTGTCTTTGTTCAATTAGGAATCTGCATTTTCATGCCAGTCTTCACAGATTATTTTGAATGGAGAATGCACTCTGATTAAGAGCTATCCTTCTTGGAAGGAAAAAAACAAAAAATAAAATAGCAGCCTGAAGTCCTCATCCCCTTGTAGGATTTAACATTTTCTTTTCCCCTAACAGACTGAAAAAGATGTCATATAAGTGACTTTTTAGACTTCTTTAATATGGCAAAAACCTACTAAGGTATTCATATATGGCTTTAAAAAACTTTTAAACTCCTTGGGGATGATTCTTTAGAGTTGGGCTTGGAAAAGTGTCAATTTGTCTGAGGCCTTCAATTAACTTGTCATATAATAATGACCAGGTTTTAAATGGAGCAAAATCTGACCACCATTTATTTTTGACATTCATATAACCACTTATTCTTCTCAGTGCTTTTTAAATATGGCATTATATATAACTCTTACAAATAAAACCTTGAGAATTAGGGATTGTTATTCCCATTCAACAGATGAGGACAATAAAGGTCAGAAAGTTTATGTGATTTTCCCAAGGCTACCCAGTGAATCACTGGTGAAACCAAGAGTCTGCCTGGCTCTAAAGCCCATGTTCTTACACGCCTCTAGTACTTGTTTCTTATTAAATTAACAACCAAAGGAAAGTGGTGAAGATCATTCTTGTCAAAATTGATAAGATGTAAATAGAACTGTGAAAATACTGTCTTAACATATAAACCTCCCCGCTTCAATAATTCTGATTGGGCTTGTATTTAGTACCCCTGGTTGAAAATAAAAGGCCTCCGGTGGCGCACTGCTACAGTGCGCTGCTTGGGAAGCGCTGCGGCGCTCCCGCCGAGGGTTCGGATCCCATATACAGACCGGCCGCTCACTGGCTGAGCGAGGTGCAGGAGCAACACCATATTAAATTAGGTGGCACAGCAATAAGTAAGAAAGTAAGCCTATAAGCCTCTGTCTCTTGGGAGAATGTCAGCTCAAACACTTCTAAAAATGTCTTATTAAAAAAAAGGTCAATAAACTGAAGTTACTAAGCTTGGGGAAATAAAACATAGTTTTCTTGGGAAAACAGAGTTTTCTTCTCTGGAAGGAGAATAAGGGGAGGAAAACCTTTTCAGGGGAAGAAAGAGTACTCATCCCCCCTTAATGTAAAGAAGATAGCCAGTATTTGTGGGGTGATAAGTGAGGG
This sequence comes from Galeopterus variegatus, assembly GCF_000696425.1. Lineage (NCBI taxonomy): Eukaryota > Metazoa > Chordata > Mammalia > Dermoptera > Cynocephalidae > Galeopterus > Galeopterus variegatus. Next base: position 276,141 of record NW_007727476.1, on the reverse strand, counting down.
AGATGAAAGTAAGCCTATAAGCCTCTGTCTCTTGGGAAAATGTCAGCTCAAACACTTCTAAAAATGTCTTATTAAAAAAAAGGTCAATAAACTGAAGTTACTAAGCTTGGGGAAATAAAACATAGTTTTCTTGGGAAAACAGAGTTTTCTTCTCTGGAAGGAGAATAAGGGGAGGAAAACCTTTTCAGGGGAAGAAAGAGTACTCATCCCCCCTTAATGTAAAGAAGATAGCCAGTATTTGTAGGGTGATAAGTGAGGGAGATGGGTGCTAAGGACTAATGTTTGTGTGTCCCCAAAATTTGTATTTTGGAGCCCTGACACCCAAAGTGATGGTATTTGGAGGTGGGGCCTTTGGGAGGCACCTGGATTAGACTATGTCATGAGGGTGAGGCCCTCATGATGGGATCAATGCCCTTATGAAACGAAGAGACAGACAATCAATCTCTCTCTCTCCTTGTCTCTCAATTTATACACATAAGAAGGAAAGGCTGTGAGAGGACACAGCCAGAAGACAGACATTTGCAAACCAGGATGCAGGTCCTCACCAGACACTGAATCTGCTGGCTCCTTGATCTTGGACTTCCCAGGCTCCAGAATTGTGAGGGGAAAATGTTTGTTATTTACATCACCCAGTCTGTGGTGTTTTGTTATAAACTGACTGAGACATGGGGCAAAGTCCACTCTGTTTTAGGATTTTTTTTTCTCCTATGGAAGCCTCTTTTCTACCACCCTTCTCACTGACAGACAAAACTAAGTGACCATGTTTGTACCCTGTCATGCCCTAGATTGGACCAGGATGGATACTTGAATCCATGTTAGAAAATCTACTGGCTGGCCTACAACCAATCCAATTCTCACTCTTGAGAGTACTAAGGTCATAACAACTAGGGTAGAGTCAGTGGTGAGCCAAAACTAGATGCAAACTGCATTGAAGGAGTGATGAGGGAAGTAGAAACAGGAGGCAGCTATTCCGCAGAGAAATTAAATCTACAGGTGCCAAGTCTAGGTTCTGGTTACTTCCCAATGAAGCTCTGCTGAACCTAATTTCCTTTTTAAAGAAGGATGTGGGGGGCCGGCCCGGTGGAGCACTGCTATAGTGCGCCGCCTGGGAGCGTGGTGGCGCTCCCGCCGAGGGTTCGGATCCCACATACAGACTGGTTCCCGCTCACTGGCTGAGCTAGGCGCGGGAGCAATACCAAGGGTTGCGATCCCGTTGCCGGTCCGTTCGGATCCCACATACAGACTGGTTCCCGCTCACTGGCTGAGCTAGGCGCGGGAGCAACACCAAGGGTTGCGATCCCGTTGCCGGTCCCGATCCCGTTGCCGGTCCTGGTCCGGTACAGGGGCGACACTGAGGGTTGCGATCTGTTGCCGGACACGGAAAAAAAAAAAAAAAAAAAAAAAAAAAAAAAAAAAAAAAGGAAGGATGTGGGAGTTCCTCTTATAAAATTACAATATCTCACGTCCCAGACTTTTGTTTCGGTTAAAGTAATTTCAACAAGTTTTTCTTAGCGTACAACTAATTAGTCCCTGAATAAGATAAAGGACAAATATCTAATAATATCCTTGAAATTCAAAAATCATAGATAAGGGAGAATAAGGATGGAAAAGATCTAACACTTATTAAAGGTCTTCCATATGACAGACATTGTGGTAGGTATATTATATATTTTGGGGTTTTTTGGTAACAGTATATCTCGGGGATATTTCTATCTTAATCATACAGATGAAGCAAATGACTCCCAAAGAGCTTAACAAACTTGCCTAAACTCCTGCAGTATCAGTATTTAAACTCAGGCCTTCCTGGCTCCAAGTCCCTTTCTTTAACACTGCCACCAGGCTTTGAAATAATGCACATATTGTTACCAGGTAACAGCAAGACTCTTGAAAACAGTGAATATATCGGTTACTATATGTGATGGCTAATTTTATGTGTCAGCTTGGAGGACGTTTTTGGATGAGATTAACCTTTAAATTGGTGAACTTTGAGGAAGCAGATTACCCTCATTATTGTGGGTGGGCCTCATCCAATCTGTTGAAGGCTTGAATAGAACCATAAGACTGGCCTCCCAAAGTAAGAGGTAATTCTCCAGCAGACAGACTTCAAACTTCATTTCCTCCATTGGCTTTCCTGGGTCTCTGCCTGCAGCCTTTGGACGGGAACTGTACCAGTAGCTCTCCTGGTTTCTAACCTGCCAGCCCGCACTGCAGATTTGGACTTGCCAGCCTCTGTAATTCTGAGTCAATATATACATATTATGCAATATATCCTATTGTTTCTGTTTCTCTGGAGAAACCTGACTAATACACAATAGAAAAGGCTCGATCACAAAACCAAGTTTGAAGTTTCAAGCTGGTTGCAGAGTTTAAAGTGTTTTTGACACAGCTCCCCTATCTTCTTATGCTGGTTGTTGGCATGGTGTTCATATCTCCATCTTTTTATTTTCAGCATATATATGTTTTTATATCTAAAATGCATCTTTTGTAGATAGTGATAATTAGATATTGCTTTTTAAATCCAGTTTGACTGCCCCTGCCTTTTAATTGAAGTGTTTAGTTTATTAATATTTAAATTATTATTGATATAATTAGCTTTAGTTCTACCATTTTACTATTTTTTTAATTTTGTTTCATTCCTCTCTTTTTCTCCTGTTTCTTCTATCCTGACTTCTTTTGAATTGATTGTAAAGATCTTAGAATCCCATTTTAATTCATCTGTTGGCTTTTAATTTATATCTCTCTGTGTTATTTTTTAGTTTTCACCATGAATTATCATATACATCCTTAATTTTTCATAGTCTACTATGTGTTAATGTTGTACCTTGATGATACAAAATGTATACAACCATAAAGATACATTTATTCCTCCTACCCCACTTTATGCTCTAGTTATATAATTAATACTACAACACAGCACATGTGCTACTAACTCTATAATACAATGCTATACTTTTGTGGTTAGTCTCATATATTTTTAAAGAATTTAAAAGTAAAAATGGCTGTTTTATATTTACCCTCATATTTACCATTTTCAGTCCTCTTAATTATTTCCTAAAGGTTTATGTTTCTATCTGGCATCATTTCTCTAAGATCAAATTCTCAAAGAATTTTCTTTGGCATTTCTCTAGTAAAACTGTGCCACCAATCATTTCTCTTACTTTTATCTGAAAATGTCTTTCCTTAATCTTTACTCTTGAAGGATATTTTTGGTAGATATAAAATTCTAGATTTTGTTTTGTTTTGTTTTGTTTTTTGGCCAGTGCTTTAAAGGTATTCTACTATCCCTGGGCTTCCATTATTTCTGATGAGAAGCCAATGGCCGTTCAAATTCAAATCATTCAGTTCTTTGAATGGTCACTCAAATCATTGTTCCTCTGTACATAATGTGTCATTTTAATCTGGCTTCCTTCAGGATATTCTCTTTATTATTGGTTTTCATCAATTTGATGATGATGTCTTTAGATCCAATTTTCTTTTCACTTATCCTGCTTAGTGTTTGCTGAGTTTCTTAAATCTCTACTTTTGTGTCTTTCACCAAATTTGAGAAAATATTTAACCATTATGTTCTTATAATTTTTTATATCCTTTTCTATCTTTCCTTTACTCTGACACTTCAATTATATGTATGTTAAATCTTTTTATATTGCCTCATAGGACTTTGAGGTTTTATTTATTCTTAAAACCTGTCTATCTTAGTTCTTCATATTGGAATATTTCTATTGATTTATCTTTAAGTTATTTCACTTTTTTTCCATCTCCAATATGATGTTAAACCCATCCAGTGACTTTTTATTACATATATAATATTTTTCAGTTATAAATTTCCATTTGAACTTTATAGCTTATATTTCCTTGCTGATATTTCCTGCCTTTCAGCTGATTATGAGTATAATAGCTGCTTTAAAATTGCTGTCCAATAACTACAAAAAATGGGTCATCTCAGAGTCAATCTTCATTGATTACTTCTTTTCTTCACTATGGGTCACATTTTTCTATTTCTTTAAATGCCATGTAATTTGAATGGTATCCTGGAGATTGTGAATGAAACATTGTCTAGACTCTGTATAGTGTTATATTTCTCTGAAGAGTATTGATTTTTGTTTGTCCATCTTATAAGCCAAACTTAAAGTTCAAAATTTTGTTTCTCTGCACTGGGCAGCAGGTGAAGTTTTAGTTCAGTTATTTTTCTTTCTTTCTTTCTTTTTTAAAATTTTATTTAGCCTTGAATGGCCTGCTTAGAGTTTGCCCAGCAGATGTATACTTTAGACATCAGCCAGAGATTTGGGCAAAGTTTACACACAGAATTTAGGGCTTCATCTCTCTGCTCTCTTTATGCAGAGAATCCCTCTCAATTTTCAGTTCATGTAATTTCTCTGAAATATGTTCTCTAGTCCTTTAAACCACTAACACTATGACTTGCCATAAAAACAGGGACTCACCCAAAGCCACCTTCTTTCTTCAAGTGGAAGCCCCCCTCCAGAATCTGCCTGTTTGGGATGGCTTTCCAGTGCCTTCAGGTAATTGTTTCCTATATTATTTCCAGAGTTTATGGCTATTACTTTCAGAATGATTAATCATATAGGAACTACTCAATCATTACCAAAAGTGGCAGGGTAGCTGGAATTTTTGAGACTAAAATTTACAAATAACCCTGCACACAAACTCTCAAAGTATTCTTTTAGCTTTTCAGGAACAAATATTTAGGATGTTTAGTGTTCAAGAAGTTAATTTCAGATGAAGCCAGTCACATGCTAATGTCACTCTTTAATAACTCACCAAACAGGTAATCAGACAAAAGCTGTTTTAAACTGGAATTTCCTTAAGTCCCAAATATCAAATTTCTAACTTGGTTGCACATAATGAATAAGGAGATTATATAGTGTGTTAGAAGGTGATAAATGCTATTTTTAAAAAAGCAAAATCAGAACAGGGTAAGAGGAGGCCAGGTAGGGGTGGAAGGCATTGCAATTTTTAAAAGGGTGGTCAGGGTATGACCCATTGAAATAATGACATCCAAGCAGATTCTTGAAGGAGGCAAGGGAATTTGCTTACAAATATCTGGGAGAACAGTATTTCAGGAGGAGGGAACATCATCATTTACTACATGTACTAGTTCTACATATTTAATCATCTTAAGAATCCCAAGAAAGAAGTTTTATTATCTCTACATTACAGATGTGGAAACTGAGTGCCAGGAAGGCTAAACAATTTGTCTCTGGTCAGAAAGCTGATAAGCAACACAGCCAGGTTTCAATCCTAGGCATTCTGTCTATAGATCTTACCCTCTTATCCACTCTGCTGTTTATCTGTTTACTGAATTCATTGCCATTTTTTCAAATAATAAATATGGTCATGCTTTCAATTGTTGAAGACCTAGTTCCAACTGTTAAGGAGCATGCAATGTAGTATATGGTCATATGAATAGATAAGTTGAAATATAACAAAGTTTATAACAAAGGTCTATAGGGACAAGGGCATTTTGCACAATTCACACCAAAAGTTGACTAAACAAACACCTGAAAATCCACCATCTTCTACTTCTGGTGGTGTCATTTTTGCTTATTTATATAAATCCTGAGCTCAGTCACCTTGCAGTTCTCTCTAACCCTGCACAAAGCTGCCTTGCATCTGAATTCAGTGCACCTCTCTGCAAGAGAAAAAGAAGGAAGAGAGGATGGGTGGGGTGGGGAAGGGAGAAAGGACAGGAGGACAGAAGGAGGAGAAAAATCCCAGACAGAATTTTTGATAGAATTTAAGCTTCCTCTCTGCAAGTGCATCTTACCTAAGAAGTTTTGGCCAACAACTCATGTCCCCAGGTGACCTGGTAAATACTACATATCCAAACTGAGGACCATCAAGGTCCAAAATTGAAACTGTACACCAAAAACAGCTCACCCATGTCACTCTAATAATTACTCTCTTTTGTAGTCTACACACATATCTCTAGATACACTTATTTAATTGCTTCAAGACTCATGTTCTTTGTTTGTTAAAAGGAGTTATAATATTTCCTCTTTCATAGGGCTGTTGTGAATATTAAATGAGATAATACAACTCTTGCCACATATTAAGTGCTCAGTATATGGTAGCAGTTACTATTTCCATTCCAATCGGCTTCTTGGATATTAAAATGCTCAATACGTGCTTGATGAATATGAATTAAAAATTTTTATTTCCTGGTTGCTTTAAGTAAAAATATTTGGAAGCAAAAGTCATGTAGAAAAAGTAGTGGGAAAAGCACAGAGTTTTGAAGACAGGAGGACTTGGGCATGGCTCTGATTCTGTTAGTTATTAGCTAAGGGAACTTCTGAAAGTTACTAAACCTTAGTTTCCTTATTGTTGAAATAAAGAGAGCAATCTTTAAGTATTAAAAAATATCTATAATTTATTGAATGCTTGCTGTGGGCCAACATTTTTTCAATATTTATATTATTCAGTAAAATCTTTACAAGGTATTACTACTATGGGTGTAGAATGAGGATGGTGATGGTTGAAAAGATGCTGATCCTTGGTATTCCTGCATATTTTTTTAGCCTACTTTGCAAGTATTTTCTCATCTCCCTGGTTACTTTACTTTAGAATGTCCCAGAGTTCAGACCAGTGTCCTGCTTCTTCTCTTCTCTACCAATTCTCTCTCCCTTGGGAATCTCACCTAATCCCATGGCTTTAAATAACATCTACAAACCAACTACTTTAGAATTCATGTTTTTCAGCCACAACAACTCCTCTGAGCCCTAGATGCTTATATCCTAGTGTTTACTTCTGTATATTTAAACTTAACATGTCCAAAATGGAACCCCTTCATCATTACCCTAAAACCCACTCCTTCCACAGTGTTCCCTATCACACTAAATGGCAATTCCATTCTTTTAGTAGTTGCTAACCCAAAATACCGCAGTCACTTTGATCCTCTTTCACATCTCACAGTGCTGTCTTTCAGCACAAATTGCTTGTGTTTCAGAATACATCCAGAAGCAGATCATTTCTCACCATTCCACTGCTACTTCCTTGGTCCAGGACTCCATCATCTCCTGCTTGGATACTACAATGGACTACTAAGTGGTCTCCTTGCTTTAATGTCCCTGCCCATCCCCTACCCTCACACCCCTGCTGGAGTCTGTTCTCTACCCTGTAGCAAAGGTGAGCTCATTAAGAGGTAAGTCAGATCACATCGCTGCTCTGCTTAAAACCTTTCTCTTATAGATTTCCATCTCACTCAGAAAAAAATGAAATGTCTTTACAAGGGCGTCCGGGCCCTACACTATTCCCGATCCCCTCTTCTCCAGCCTCTTACCACTGCGCCCTCAGCTGCTTCTCCTCTCCACCTTGCTCTTTTCTTTCGCCCTCTTTGCTGTTCCTAGAACACACTGGGCATGCTTCCACTTCAGGGACTTCGCACTTGCCTTTCCTTCTGCCTGGAATGCTCTTTTCCCAGAAAGACTCCGTTTCCCTTTTACCCTTTTCAGGTTTTTGTGCAAAAGTTATCTTCACCATTAAACCTTCCCAGTAGGCCTGGCTATGTATATGAGGGGTCTTCTAAAAGTTCGTGGAAGGATTTGTATTGTCTTTTAATTCTATTTTTCTGTGAACTTTTTGAAGTACCCTCTTATACTGTGAGGCTCAATGCAAAATGAAAATACAGGGGAATCCTTTTTCCCAAACTATTAAGAAAGACTCAGAGAAATCTAGCAGTAGTAACTTTATTTAACTCAAAGCTATCCAAACTTATTTAAACATAAAAGTCTTTTTTCTTTTATATAACCATTCACAAAATTTCCATGTGACACATTTTGCGAAATGCCTGGCAAACCTTGAAAATAGCTTTTAACACCCAAATTCCATAAATATATTCTAAGACCAATTAATACTCCATAAAATTATATAATTGTTTATATATTAATAATATAACATGTTATAAAATTATATAAGATACATAATAAAATAAATTTATAATATATATTGATATCATATCTCATAAAGATTTGGGTCTTTAATCATTTTCCTTTTGCTTTATAGGAAGTTTGCTATGCCAATATGAAAATGGGAATCTGCCCTTTGAGTGATTTCTTTACCCAAATTAGTTTTAAGAATAATGTAACAGACATTGACAATATATCTCTTAAATTTTGTGTATTCTTTGAGCTTTCTTTGTCTTAAGGTTTTTGTAAGACATTTGTATTTTAGAGGGAAGTGTGACTTTAACTCTTTGGTGCTAAACCCTCAACATTCAATGGTGATGCTCACTAACTCCAGAGATAACAGCTTCTAAAGATATAAAGATAGAAGATTTCTATCTGAGGCAGGCAGAAGAGGTGAAGTTTTCAAAGGAAGAACTTCCTTTTCTGACGATAACTGAGTACAAGGGGAATCCACATGTATGCTTTTCTATATATTCCATAAGGTATTTCTCTATTCTTCTATATTCTCTTAGCCATGCATATGCATATATACATATATTTGCATATACTCTATCTCAGTGTTGCTCAGGCTGAAGGACCAAGTTTGTTTTTCAAATTACCACTTATATCCTTACCTAACATTTTTGCAAGATTTTAACAAAAATAATCTACTAGAGTAAAGGAATTTTTTTAAAAAACATACAAAATACAAGGCCAGATATTTAATTATTGCATTCAACAAGCATAAAATTATTCTTAAATTTCCAAAGTTTCTAAATGCTTATTCTCCATTTCTGTATTAATATCACCTTAGGCTGAAACTAACAGTTTGGAGACTGGCACCAGACTGTGGGCTATATATTGAGCAGCACTGTCTTCTATCTCTTGCCTTTACTACTAATTTAGTATTGTAGCATATACTACCATTTATTGTGATTTATCTTTTTACTTCATTGAGAGCAAGAGATATCTATTTGTGTCCTTGAAGTTTTTAGGAGAAAACACTGTACACAGCAGTTACTCAATGAATATGTGCTGATTTGCACACTCATGATAGATGATAGATAGATAGTCATAGGGAGAGCTTTATAAAAATTTAACTTTTTTTTTCTTTTGTATACTCCTCTGGATCAAAGTTAGGGAGTTTTAACAAGGAAATAAAAATCCCTCTTTAGAAAATTTCCAAGATAAAGAAAAACTATTAGAGGGCTTAAGGTTTAGAATGTACACAAAGTCACAAAATAATCATTTTAGAAAGCTTTTTAGTGAGTTTTGTATTTTAAAAGTGAAGTTGCACATTGACAGACTTGTGGGTAGTTGTCTTGCTTTTAACGATCTCCTGGAACAGAGATTTCAAAATTTCCCATAAGAGTCTCAATCTGGTATAACATTACCAGAAGAAAATGAATTTTTTGTATCATCTGAACTTCTGGGTAAAAAATTTAACACTAAAACTCAAAAGAAAAAGATGAAGTGCCTAATTCATGTGCTTTTTAGATTTGGATCTAAAGCTTTTTCAAGTCACCTATAAAGCCCCAATGGCTAAAGGTTGTGATAAATCTATTTCATATTTCATGCAAGCTGATAACAGCTTTTATTCTAAACAATAAAGAGCAGAAGGGTCTTTAATAAGTTCATCTGAGGTTCACTATAAGCAAAAAAATATTTTCTGGTGCAATCTGTTTGACTTATTTTGTACAAACTAAGTTATGTTAGCAAAATGATGGTTGAAGAAAAGAACCCTCACCACTGCAGGACCCCAAGAGCTTTAAATCAGACTCTCCTGCAATTATCCAATGGGCTGGTGATTGCCAAGTTCTGCAGCAGGACAAAGAAAGGCAGGTATGTGATAGAATCCTGGATACCAAGCTGAGTGATATGCTCCATTTAATTCTTTCTTCGCTTATCTCGTGCCCTTCCAAAGAACCCTCACCACTGCAGGACCCCAAGAGCTTTAAATCAGACTCTCCTGCAATTATCCAGTGGGCTGGTGATTGCCAAGTTCTGCAGCAGGACAAAGAAAGGCAGGTATGTGATAGAATCCTGGATACCAAGCTGAGGGATATGCTCCATTTAATTCTTTCTTCGCTTATCTCGTGCCCTTCACTAATTCCTCCACCTTCAGCTTCAGCATAAGCTGATCCATTGTTTTGTGTTTGGACTGCAGCTCAATATTCCACATGAAATATTTTGGGGAGGACAAACAACAAAGCAGATTGGTTGGAAAATATAAAGATTCAAATATGCTTATACAATGATAAAGACCAAAACTCCAATAAAACAGCAAGAGACAGGGACAATGTATTTGCATCTGAAGTGTTCATGTCATAATTTGCAAAGTCTCATTCAACTTTATAGAAGAAGTTCACACCCCAGTAGGTCAAGAGGTAAAGAACAGGTATGAACAAGCATGAACAGGCAGTTCATCCAAGAGAAAATGCATAGAGGAAAAGAGCAAATGAAAAGATTTTAATCTTTGCTACCCATCAGAGAAATGGAAATTTAAAAAATTGACAGTAAAAAGATATTGACTTAGAAATGCTAAACTATATTTAAAAGTTAAGATCTTAGAAACTTAAACATTCATTAAAAATTAATGTTCAAAGAAATTACACGTTTAAATTGAGAAACTCCCACACTTCTGATATTCTAAGTTGGTCATTCACAAATTGCTAAAACAGACAAAAAATAACTATAAAGCTATTCATACCATTTGGGCCTGAAAAACTGTGGAGGAATGTATCCTCAGGAAATAACTCAACTGAATAAAAAGCTATAAGCACGAAATATTTACTGTAACTAAGGGAGAGAAATGTGTTAAACAGTATAGAAAGATTAAGTAGCCAATAAAAATAATGCTTTGTAAAACACACAGAAATCTAAAAGAAGTTATTATATAATATTAAAGTTAACATCAAAAATGCAAGGCAATTCCAGCTATTTAAAAACTGTATGCATGTGATGATTTGCAAATTCCCTTACTTGGATTATTTTGCCTATTCTATGTATTTTTTTCCTCTAAAAACACCACCACCACATTTTCAAAGAAGGAAACGGTGAGTATCCGGAGGAGATGCTTCTCCCCCTCACCTTACAGTCAGGCTTTGCTGACACCCAATTTTCTTCAGCCCTGTCAGCTCCTTTTTGGAGGAGTTGATGTGTAGCCCTAATCCTCTCTGCTGGCTGCCTCCCTATTCAGGAGGGTATGCAAATACTTCCAAACCAGAGCATTTTAGACCTATTCAGGGCCCAAGACAACACACTTTTCATTAGCATTTGAAGTGTGAGGGCTGAAAAAGGGGAATGGACAACTTTTTTTCTTTTTTCTTTTTTTTTCTTTTGGCTGGAAGCTTTGGGGAGACTTGAAAATGTACGTTTTTCATCCCTTTGCACACATCAGCATTGGCGCTAAACTTCAGAGGGACGCATTGACTGCCCTCAGGGGAAAGCATTCAGGGGGATTTTTACACATACACAGAGGGCCATCGCCTGAAATAAATCACAAAAAAGAGGTGGCAGAGATGAAGCGAGAGGGGTTCAGCAGGCTAAGCTATGCGTCCAGAGGCATGAATTTAAATCGCGATTTATTTTCTTCTCGCTCTGCTCTTGCGTGAACCTCAGTTTCTTAATCTTCAGCAATGGGGAGGGGGAGAAGCGAGAAGCGGCCCAGGATTTAAGATGCAAGGCGAGTCTCCCATCAAACAGCCCTCTGGAGGTGCTGCGTCTGCAGCCAAGAGGTTAGAGCCTGGCGCTCTGAAGCCTAGGTCACAAGTTCAATCCCCTTCTGGGTCAGTTAGCTTTTCTCTGTTCCACAGCCACAGACTAAAGGCCTGAGCCCCTCATTCAGGCTGAATGTCTAACAAAATGTGTGCCCTTGGTCACTGCACAAAACAGCCCAGCCAGAGCCTAGCAAATCCATCCTCCACTGGGGGAGCCGTCAGGAAGCAAGCTGTCATTGGGGCTTGAGAAGGAAGGCAGGAACATCTCTGCAAGGACAGGTGAAAGGGCTAGGAGGGAGGTGTTGTGCAGTGGGGTGTGTGGGTGCTGGAAGCAGCCAGACCTTGGAGGAAATCCTAGCCAGGCAACTTACTGTGTGACTCTGAGTAAGTTAGTCAACCTTTCTGAGCCTTAGCTGTAGACGAGCTGTTGTGATGACTGAATGTGTTCATGCACATCAAGAGATTAATGCTGTGCCTGGTACACACTAAACAGTAAAATTTTTTCATCATGGTGCTCTATGGCCATTTAAGGATATTGGAGAAGATGAGTATACATGTGAAGGTAGGACAGAAAAGTCTTTGATATCAGCAAAGATTACTGAGTGCTTAATATATGCTAGGTACCGTGATAGATTTGGGGGTGGGTGGGTTACTAAAAAATAATAAAATCAATATTCATCTTGCCCAAAGAACTTATAGAGGTAGATGACCTAGCTATAAATCCTATTTCAATTACCACCTGGGTTACATTGAATCAGTTAAATTTTCAGTGCCTTAGTTTCCTCATTGTTAAAATGGAAATTATAACTACCAACCAACAGGGTTGTTGCAGAATTAAATGAGTAATATATAGGAAGTGCTTAACATTTATAGTAAGGCTTTAAATGAGTGGATTTTTTTATTATGAGAAAATAAAGCATGCTTTTGCCACTCATCAGCTTTAAAAAAGTAGCAGCATCCTGTGGCAAGCCAGATCACAGCCTTGGTATTTTTTTATGATCTGACACCAACCTACTTTTCCAGTTTTGCTCTTGTGCCTCCACCCGCTCCCTCTGCAACATCCCTGAAGGTCCATTTGTGATGGGTCCACTATTCCTTGATGCATCCTTGTTTTCATGAATGCATCCTCTCCTTGTGGCGTCTTCCTCCCTCATTCCTTCCACCTAGAGGATGCTCAAAAATGCTCAAAATGCCCCTCCCCTGGGAAGCTCTCTTTGACCTGTCCAGAATTCCCTGCCTCCTCTAATACTAGTTTTTATATGTACAAATTTCTGTATGCCCAAGGATAGACCACAGATCAAAAGTCCCTTAAAGTGGAGCTACTTAAAACAGGGGCTGAAATTTTAAGAAAATGAAGAAAAAGAAATTTCCAATTGGCCTTCCAAGGAAAGGTGGTCCCTCTGCCTCCCTTTCATAGGAAAGAGCAGAGTGTGACCATACCGAGGGAAAGAGCAGTCACCTAGTTCTGTGTATAATGTCTTCTCTCCTCCCACTCTGTGTGCCGCCCCTGATTAAGGAAGCCTCGCTTTGTGTCCATGATGACTCCATTTTGTACTTGATTCTTATCAGAGACACTTCCTTTTTTTCAGGACAGAGTGAGCAGTGAGGGAAGTTCGGAGCCCTCTCTTGAGCAGATTTGCTAACTGGTTTCATTTCAAGATCTAACTGTAAATTAGTACAACCACTATGGAAAACAGTATGGAAGTTTTTCAGACAACTACAGATAGATCTTCCATACGATCTAGCAATCCCACTTATGGGTATGTATCCAGAGGAAAGGAAATCATCATGTCGAAGGGATACCTGCACTCCCATGATTATTGCAGCTCTAAACTACAGATAGATCTTCCATACGATCTAGCAATCCCACTTATGGGTATGTATCCAGAGGAATGGAAATCATCATGTCGAAGGAATACCTGCACTCCCATGATTATTGCAGCTCTATTTACAATAGCCAAGATATGGAACCAACCTAAATGTCTGTCAATGGATGATTGGATAAGGAAACTGTGGTATGTATACACTATGGAATCCTACTCTGCCATTAAAAAGAATGAAATACTCCCATTTGCAACAACATGGATGAACCTTAAGAAACTTATGTTGAGTGAAATAAGCAAAACACAGAGAGANTGGTAAATATATGCAGCTTTTAATTGTCAATTAAAATAAGTGATTAATTTTATAAAAGAGAAATGTTCTTTCTCCAAAGCTCATTTCTTCCATCTCTCCCTTGCTCCAATCTCCTCCCATCTGCCCTTGATCTGGAAAAATAAAAACTTCCTTCATTTCCTTACAGCATATTTAGAAAGTTTATAATAGGTGTTCTCAGAAATATTTTAAGAGGATGACATGTTGAGCACCTGTCGTGACCTAAAGGAAGCATAAATCCATTTCCTGATTTTNAGGATGACATGTTGAGCACCTGTCGTGACCTAAAGGAAGCATAAATCCATTTCCTGATTTTTAAAAAAAATATGTTTTTAGCAATGTTTAGGCCTTGGACAAATGGGGTAGGAAGACAGTTGGTGGTGGCAAGGGCAGAATAAAACATCGGAACTCTATTCCTATTGCTGCTGTTCCGTTGTTTTAATGGCTTAAAACAACAACCATTTAATTAGCTTCTAGATCTGTGGGTATACTTGGTGGTTCTCCTGATCTGGACCAGGTCCATTGGTCTTGGCTAAGCTTATTCCTGCCTAGCACTCAGCTGCCGGGTCAGCTGGGGGCTGGCTCATGTAGAATGGTCTCAGCTGGGCTAGCTCGTCTTTGTTTCTGTGGTCTGCAGTCCTTTAGAAGACCAGCCCAGCTTGTTCACATGGTAGCAGGGGGCAGGATTCTTAGAGAGAATGGACACTGGAAATGTCTCTTGAGGCTGAGGAGAACTGGTATAATGTCTCGAGGTGTATATTTAATAAAACCTCTTAAAGAAAACATAGGAGAAACACTTCAAGAAGTAGGACTGGACACAGACTTCATGAATATGACCCCAAAAGCATGGGCAACCAAAGGAAAAATAATCAAATGGGATTATATCAAGCTAAAAAGCTTCTGCACAGCAAAAGAAAGAACAGAGTTAAAGGACAACCAACAGAGTGGGAGAAAATATTTGCAAAATATACATCTGACA